>NC_041392.1:524262815-524464393 GCF_002162155.2 Triticum dicoccoides | reverse complement strand
GACGATGCGCGGGACAGGCCGGGACGATGCGGCGGTGACGACAGGGACGACGGGGACGGGGACGACGGGGCAGTGACGACGGGGACGGGGCGGCGACGAGGGATATGGAGACGGGGGCGGCGGGCGACGGGGCAGAGGAGAAGAAGCAGATGAGAAACTGAAATTTTTGAAGTGTTTAGTTATACAGGATGGACCTTTAGTACCGGTTGGAGCCACCAACCGGTACTAAAGGCCTGTTTTGGCCAGGCCAAGCGGCGGGAACCGCACACCCTTTAGTACCGGGTGGTGGCTCCAACCGGTACTAAAGGGGGGGCCTTTAGTACTGGTTGGAGCCACCACCCGGTACTAAAGGGGGTGCACTGGCAAGGTGCTGTGCGGCAAGTTTAGTCCCACCTCGCTAGCCGAGGGGCGTCCGCACTGGTTTATAAACCCCCGTGCGGTAGCTCTCTCGAGCTCCTCTCCAAAGCAGGCCTACTGGGCCTACATGTTTTGTGCTGCCTTGTGGGCCTACTAGGCCTTTGCGGGCCTGCATCCTGGCCCAACAACAGGTTGGGTTTCTAGTCGTATGCAGGCCGCCCTGGCCCAGTAGGCGGGCTTTTTTATTTTTTTGCTTTATTTATTCTTTAGTTGTTTTTTGTGTATTTAGAGTTTCTTTGTGAATATTTTTGCTTTAGGTACAAAAAATTACGAACTTTCTGTTAATGCCCGTAGTTTTCAAATCTGAATAGTTTAAATTTTGAATTATTTGAAATTAGTGTGAATCACTAGTTTGTGAATAACTTAACTTTAAAAATCAGTAAAGGCATGAAAGAATTTGTTTGCACATAAAATTTCTTCGCGTTTCAAATGCCAAAACACATAACTACCCTAACTATTACAGAGATTCCCTCCTGGGTGTGAAACACAGAAGAAAGTGATGATAGTGAAGCCGATCACATCCCAGATCTTTGGGTGTGAAACTTTTTCTTCGCGTGTGTCCCTTTGCGCCATAACCATGGAAAATCTTCATCATTTAACGGGATGCTCGGGTCAATATTCACTATGAATGGAGCAATTTCATCAAACTTTTCATAATCTTCTGACATGTCTGTCTTGTCATCCACTCCCATGATGTTTCTCTTCCCAGAAAGAACTATGTGCCGCTTTGGCTCATCGTACGATGCATTCGCCTCCTTATCTTTTCTTTTTCTTGGCTTGGTAGACATGTCCTTCACATAGAAAACCTGTGCCACATCATTGGCTAGGACGAATGGTTCGTCTGCATACGCAAGATTGTTGAGATCCACTGTTGTCATTCCGTACTACGGGTCTTCCGTTACCCCGCCTCGTGTCATATTGACCCATTTGCACCGAAACAAAGGGACCTTCAAACCACGTCGATAGTCAAGTTCCCATATGTCTTGTATATAACCATAATATGTTTCCTTTCCTGTCTTGGTTTCTGCATCAAAGCGGACACCACTATTTTGGTTGGTGCTCTTCTTATCTTGGGCGATCGTGTAAAATGTGTTACCATTTATCTCGTACCCTCTGAAAGTCATTATATTCGAAGATGGTAACTGGGACAGCAAGTACAGGTTATCTTCAATAGAGGTGTCATGCATGGTACGTGTCTGCAACCAGCTGGCGAAACTCCTGGTTTGTTCACATGTAATCCAGTCATCAGACCGCTCCGGGTGTTTGGAGCATAGCAAATTCTTGTGTTCATCCATATACGGAGCCACCAAGGCGGAATTCTGTAGAACTGTGTAGTGTGCTTCAGTGAGAGAATGTCCGTCCATACATATTATTTGTTCCCCTCCTAGCGTGCCTTTTCCATCCAGTCTGCCCTTATGCCGCGATTTAGCAACACCAATCGGCTTAAGGTCAGGAATAAAGTCAATACAAAACTCAATGACCTCCTCACTTTCATGGCCCTTGGAGATGCTTCCTTCTGGCCTAGCACGGTTATGAACATATTTCTTTAAGACTCCCATGAACCTCTCAAAGGGGAACATATCGTGTAGAAATACATGACCCAAAATGTTAATCTCTTCGCATAGGTGAACTAGGACATGTGTCATGATGTTGAAGAAGGATGGTGGGAACACCAACTCGAAACCAACAAGACATTGCACCAAATCATTCTCTAACCTTGGTATGATTTCTGGATCGATTACCTTCTGAGAGATTGCATTGAGAAATGCACATAGCTTCACAATGGCTAATCGAACGTTTTCCGGCAGAAGCCCCCTCAATGCAACCGGAAGCAGTTGCGTCATAATCACGTGGTAGTCATGAGACTTTAGGTTCTAGAACTTTTTCTCTTCCATGTTTATTATTCCCTTTATATTCGACGAGAAGCCAGACGGTACCTTAATACTAAGCAGGCATTCAAAGAAGATTTCCTTCTCTTCTTTGGTAAGAGCGTAGCTTGCATGACCCTGATGTATGCCGTCTTTTCCGTGCATACGTTGCTTGTCCTCCCGTGCCTCAGGTGTATCTTTTGTCTTCCCATACACGCCCAAGAAGCCAAGCAGGGTCACACAAAGATTCTTCGTCACGTGCATCACGTCGATTGCAGAGCGGACCTCTAGGTCTTTCCAATAGGGCAGGTCCCAAAATATAGATTTCTTCTTCCACATGGGTGCACGTCCCTCAGCGTCATTCGGAACAGGTTGTCCACCAGGACCCTTTCCAAAGACCACCTTCAAATCCTTGACCATATCATGTACATCAGCACCAGTACGGTGGCGAGGCTTCGTCCGGTGATCCGCCTCACCTTTGAAATGCTTGCCTTTCTTTCTTACGGGATGCCTGCTCGGAAGAAATCGACGATGTCCCCGGTACACATTCTTCTTACAATTAGCCAAATATATACTGTTGGTATCGTCCAAACAGTGCATGCATGCACGGTGTCCCTTGTTTGTCTGTCCTGAAAGGTTACTGAGAGCAGGCCAATCATTGCTGGTCACGAACAGCAACACCTTTAGGTCAAATTCTTCCCCCATGTGATCATCCCATGCACGTACACCTGTTCCATTCCACAGTTGTAAGAGTTCTTCAACTAATGGCCTTAGGTACACATCAATGTCGTTGCCGGGTTGCTTAGGGCCTTGGATGAGCACTGGCATCATAATGAACTTCTGCTTCATGCACAGCCAAGGCGGAAGGTTATACAAACATAGAGTCACAGGCCAGGTGCTATGGTTGCTGCTCTGCTCCCCAAAAGGATTAATGCCATCTGCGCTTAGACCAAACCATACGTTCCTTGCGTCATCTGCAAACTCCTTCCCATACTTTCTTTCGATTTTTCTCCACTGCGACCCGTCAGCGGGTACTCTCAACTTTCCGTCTTTCTTACGGTCTTCTCTGCGCCATCGCATCGCCTTGGCATTCTCTTTGTTTTGGAACAAACGTTTCAACCGTGGTACTATAGGAGCATACCACATCACCTTGGCAGGAATCTTCTTCCCGGGGCGCTCGCCCTCGACATCACCAGGGTCATCGCGGCTGATTTTATAGCGCAAAGCACCGCATACCGGGCAAGCGTTCAAATCCTCGAACTCACCGCGGTAGAGGATGCAATCATTAGGGCATGCATGTATCTTCTGCACCTCTAACCCTAGAGGGCAGACAGCCTTCTTTGCTTGGTACGTACTCTCGGCAATTCGTTGTCCTTTGGAAGCATATCCTTTATCATTACCAGCAACTTTCCAAATCCCTTGTCAGATACACCATTCTCTGCCTTCCATTGCAGCAATTCCAGTGTGGTGCCCAGCTTTTTCTTGTCACCTACGCAATTCGGGTACAACAATTTTTTGTGATCCTCTAACATGCACTACAACTTCTTCTTCTCCAAATCACTTGCACAGTTTCTCTTTGCATCGGCAATGGCCCGACCTAGATCATCAACGGGCTCATCCGATGCCTCTTCTTCAGCTTCTTCCCGCATTGCCGGCTCAGCTTCTTCCCATAGTACCGGCTCAGCTTCTTCCCTCATTGTTGTATCATCGTATTCAGGGAACCCATGGCCAGGATAGATGTCGTCATCCTCTTCTTCTTCATTGTCTTCCATCATAACCCCTCTTTCTCCATGCTTGGTCCAAACATTATAGTGGGGCATGAAACCGGACTCAAACAGGTGGACGTGAATGGTTCTTGACATAGAGTAATTGCGACCATTCTTACAGCCAGCACATGGACAATGCATAAAACCACCCACTCGCTTGTTTGCCTCAGCCGCAAGCAGAAAAGTACGCATGCCATTAATGAACTCGGGAGAGCATTGGTCATCATACATCCATTGCCGGCTCATCTTCAATACACAGCACCGAAAACATCAAATTAATACAATACATAAAGTTCATACATAAAGAGCATACAACACTTCAATGCAACAAACAAATAACTCTCTAGCTAAAGAATTTAAATGCAACAACAAATGCGATCAAGATCGCAACTAAGGTAACAATTGATCCAACAACATAATGATACCAAGCCTCACTATGAATGGCATATTTTCTAATCTTTCTAATCTTCAAGTGCATTTTCTCCATCTTAATCTTGTGATCATCGACGACATCGGCAACATGCAACTCCAATTCCATCTTCTCCCCCTCAATTCTTTTCAATTTTTCCTTCAAATCCTCGTTTTCTCTTTCAACTAAATTTAACCTCTCGACAATAGGGTCGGTTGGAATTTCGGGTTCAACTACCTCCTACATACAAATATCTATGTCAACTTGATGGGCATAATTTGTCATAAACACAAAATGCAATGAATAGTTCTAAAAGAGAATATACCACATCCGAATCATAACCCGGACAAGGGCCGACGGGGACGGATATCAAAACCATGGCACTATGCATAACAAACAACGTATGGGTAAGATAATTATATGAGTAACTATATATCCAAATCACACAAACATCATTTTTTTATATAAAACTTCATGAACAAGAGGCTCACCACAAGGTGGTGTCGGCGACGGGACATTGCGAGCGATCGACGGAGATTTAGAAGGTACTAAGTAAACCACACCTACATATGCAAAACTAAGTGTTATTTTTGACCTCAAATTGCATATAAATCAAATACTATCACATATATATAATTCCTCCCAAATTACTAAACTCAAAAATCAATCACTATATAAAGAATTGCACGAGTTAATCTAGCAATGAGAGATGAAAGGAAAGAGTTGCTAACCTTTGTGATCATTTGAATGGATGGGGGCCTTCAAATCTTGGGCAAAATGTGTGATGAGCTTGAGAGGAAGAGGGAAAAGAACAGAGAGGAGAGGGGAAAGGGGAAGAATAGAGCGAGCTCGGGTGGACGAAGGGTCTATGTAGGACGACCTTTAGTACCGGTTCGTGATACGACCCGGTACTAAAGGTGCTGGAGGGGCCCCGGACTGACAACATCCTGCCACCACTCACTTTAGTACTGGTTTGTGGCATGAACCGGTGCTAAAGGTTCGCCACGAACCGGTACTAATGAGAGCGGCCCGGCTAGCCGTTGGAACCGGCACTAATGTACACATTAGTGCCAACTCAAATTCAAACCGACACTAATGTGCTTCACGTTTGACCCCTTTTCTACTAGTGGGAGGTAAGGAACTGCCATCTAGCTCTACACTTGATTCACCTTCTGTTTTGAGTAAGCTTGTGACACCTACACCTGCTTCTGCTATTCGTTCTGATATGTCGCATGTTATTGATGATGCCACTTCTGCTATGCATGATACTTATGATGAAACTACCTCTATGCCTGATGCTACTATGCCACTTAGTGCTTTTCTTGACGAACAACTTGCCAGGGCTAGAGAAATTGAAAATACTGAATCTGATGATACTGATGAAAGTGGTGATGAAGAACCACTTGCTATTCCTAAGGGTTATGTTTTTGATCAAGATGCTTCTTTAGCCATTTTAGCTTGCAGAAATAGAACTGAACTTAAAAAAATTATTAGCTAAATGGAGTAAGCAATCCCTAAATGATAGAATGAAACCTGACCCTGCTTTTGCTACTTCACCTATCTTTGTTACTGATAAGGATTATGAATTCTCTATTAATCCTGATATAATTACTTTGGTTGAATATGATCCTTTTCATGGTTATGAATCTGAAACTGTTGTGGCACATCTTACTAAATTGAATGATATAGCCACCCTATTCACTAAAGATGAGAGAACTCGTTACTTTTATATCCTTAAAATATTTCCATTCTCATTAAAGGGTGATGCTAAGATATGGTTTAATTCTCTTGATCCTGGTTGTGTGTGTAGTCCCCAGGATATGATTTATTACTTCTCTGCTAAATATTTTCCTGCTCATAAGAAACAAGCTGCTTTAAGGGATATATATAATTTTGTGCAAATTGAAGAAGAGAGTCTCCCACAAGCTTGGGGGTGGCTTCTCCAATTACTTAATGATTTGCCTGATCATCCTCTTAAGAAAAATGAAATCCTTGATATCTTTTATAATGGACTAACCGATGCCTCCAGAGATTACCTAGATAGTTGTGTTGGTTCTGTTTTCAGGGAAAGAACACCGGATGAAGCTGAAATTCTATTGAATAATATGTTGACAAATGAAAATAATTGGACACCTCCGGAGCCAATTCCTGAGCCTATTCCTAAACCAACTCCGAAGAAGAGGGGCAGTCTATTTCTCAGTCCTGAAGATATGCAAGAGGAAAAGAAATCTATGAAAGAAAAAGGTATTAAAGCTGAAGATGTTAAGAATTTACCTCCTATTGAAGAAATACATGGTCTTAATTTACCGCCTATTGAAGAAACATATAGTCTTAATCCATTACCTATTGAAGAAACTCATGGTCTTGATAACCCGACACAGGTAGTAAAGGTAAATTCTCTCTATAGATATGATAAAGCTGTAATCCCATTTACTAAGTTTGCTAGCCCATGCTTAGATGAGTTTGATAAATTTATGGCTAAGCAAGAAGACTTTAATGCTTATTTTGGTAGACAACTGAAATATAATTCAAATATGCTTGGACACTTGGGTGATTATATGGCTAATGTCAAAGGTGAACTTAAACTTATTAGTAAACATGCTTCTATGGTTACCACTCAAGTAGAACAAGTACTTAAAGCTCAAAATGATTTGCTCAATGAATTGAATAATAAAGATAATGATTATGTTGTTAAAGTGGCCACTAGAACTGGTAGAATGACTCAGGAACCTTTGTATCCTGAAGGCCATCCTAAGAGAATTGAGCAAGATTCTCAGAGAAATAATATAGATGCACCTAGTTCTTCTAAAAAGAAGAAAAAGAAAAATGATAGGACTTTGCATGCTTCTAGTGATCCTATTGTTCAAACACCTGAGAATCCAAATGATATTTCTATTTCTGATGCTGAAACACAATCTGGTAATGAACCTGAAACTAGTGATAATGTTCATAATGATGCCCAACCTAGTAATGATAATGACATAGAAATTGAACGTGCTGTTGATCTTGATAACCCACAATCAAAGAATCAACGTTATGATAAAAAAGACTTTGTTGCTAGGAAACATGGTAAAGAAAGAGAATCATGGGTTCAAAAACCCATGCCTTTTCCTCCCAAACAATCCAAGAAAAAGGATGATGAGGATTTTGAGCGCTTTGCTGAAATGATTAGACCTATCTTTTTGCGTATGCGATTAACTGATATGCTTAAACCGATCATTATGCTAAGTATATGAAAGATATTAGTACAAATAAAAGAAAGATACCGGAAGCTAAAATTTCCACCATGCTTGCTAATTATACTTTTAAGGGTGGAATACCAAAGAAACTTGGAGATCCAGGAGTACCCACTATATCATGCTCTATTAAAAGAAACTATGTTAAAACTGCTTTATGTGATCTTGGAGCTGGTGTTAGTGTTATGCCTCTCTCTTTATATCGTAGACTTGATTTGAATAAGTTGACACCTACTGAAATATCTTTGCAAATGGCTGATAAATCAACTGCTATACCTGTCGGTATTTGTGAGGATGTGCCTGTTGTAGTTGCAAATGTTACTATTTTAACATACTTTGTTATTCTTGATATTCCCGAGGACGATAGTATGTCTATTATTCTTGGAAGACCCTTTTTGAATACTGCAGGGGCTGTTATTGATTGCACTAAAGGCAATGTCACTTTTCATGTTAATGGTAATGAGCATACGGTACACTTTCTGAGGAAACAACCTCAAGTTCATAGTATCAACTCTATTGGAAAAATTCCATCGATTATATTTGGAGGTTTTGAATTTCCTCTTCCTACTGTCAAGAAGAACTATGATATTCTTATTATTGGGGATGTGCATATCCCCGTTGAGGTAACATAGTGTTATTCGAAATTTGTCTGGTTCCATGTTATTCGGAATGAGTTCGTTAACAAGACTTGATCAACCTTGTTAGTGGATTCCTTTTGATGACCATGAGATGGATGAAACTAGAAGGCACAACCTTCTGTACCCCACTTTTACTTTCTGTTATTTATATTAAATAAAACAAAAATAAATATTTGTCTGTCTGTTATCTGATTATCCGTGCAATATAAAAATACCTCAAAAATAAAAGTTCTCCAAATGCCCTGAAAATTAAATATGATTTTTCTAGAATATTTGAGGATTTATGGAACAAAGAACACACTAGGGGGCCAACCACTTTGCCACGAGGGTGGAGGGTGCGCCCCCCTGCCTCGTGGGCCCACAATGGCCCTCCTCCACTTATCCTTTCACCCACACACTCCTTCTTCCTCCCCCAAATACGAATAACCAGCTCAAGCACGAGTTCTAGCTCATCTTGCTGCCATTTTCGATCTCCTTGCTCAAAGCACCTCTCACAAAACTGCTTGGGGAGATTGTTCCTTGAAAATGATGAGGCGACTCTTGAGGGGCTCATCGATCCAAAGCTCGAAGGAAAAGGCACCAAAGCCTAAGTATAATCTGCCTCGCACTGCAGAGGTTCTGGCGTGTGAATGGCCTTCCGAGGATTTCTTGAGAGCAGCCGAATTATGAAGATTTTCACGAATTGGCTCAGACTACAGGCCTTACCGCTTTCCTCCACGACCAATGCGATCAGTATCTCTTTCTCACAAATACCTTTGTGCAAAACTTTCATTTCCATTCTAGGAACTCACCACCTACGATGGAGTTTCATTTATATGATGAGCATAAGGAGATGTCACTTTATGATTTTTGTCGGATCTGTTTAGTCCCTTTTGGGGGCAAGACAGAAGAACCACATCGTGATGATGTGGAGGGATTTATTGACACTATCACTGTAGGGGAAACAAGGAAGGTTTCCGATGCACGAATCACTAGCATACATTTTCCTATTTTACGCAACTTTGCATTATTTGCTAGTCGTTGCTTAATTGGTCATGGAAACTGTGGAAACCTGAGTATCCCTAATATTATTATTTTGCACCACGGTTTATACGGTGATAAATCTTTTAGTATGGGCAACATTATTGCCTAACGGTTAAGTCTGAACCGTACCAAGGGCCCCATCTTTGGAGGCATCTATGCTACACGCCTACCTGCACATTTTAACATACCTATTAGGCATTATGAGAAGGAAGAAAAGGTGATGCCCCGTGTTTATTTAGATTATAAAAGTATGGTGGCACATGATTTTATTGTTAAGAATAGGGAAGGAGAGCTTAAATATCAATTGATCTTTAATAACATCATCCTGAGACTATCACCTTGTCTGCTCCTTCTTTGTTTGATTTGACTGTAGGCACGTACCTTGTTCCGTTGACGGCTATCCACGCCTACCGGAACCCTGCACTAGCCGAGGAGCTAGAGCCGGAACCACAATTTGATCCTTCACGATAGTCTAACTACCAGTGAGATCCGGAGATGATTGTCAGCCAGTGGCAATCTGAGCCTTCTTCTTCCTCATTGCAGTACGACCCCAGCTATTATTATGGATATCCGCCAGGCTAGCCGTGGCCATAGACCAACTTAGGCCAAAAGCCTAAGCTTGGGGGAGTACATATTTCCCACCGACATTACATTTATGCTCACACACTCATTGCTAGATGTCGGTGCTCATACTTTTTCATTGTATCATCCATGCTAGTTTATTTTCCCCTTTTTATGCTTTCTTCTTGTGTGTTTGATAAACCTTAAGAAAAACCAAAAAAAATAGTTGTAGCTTTTAATCAGTTTAATTTCCATGCTTGTAGTAGTAATTAAAAATAAAACCCAAAAAGATTTCTTGTTCTTCTTTTGCTTGTTGGGAGCTTTCCCGTGTGAATAGTTTTATTTCTTTTATTTTCTTTGGGGGTCGATAGGAGAAGACCATGATAAAATTGTTGAAATAACTCTTATATGCATTATTGTTGATCTGACAAAAGAGCCCATATTGCCTTGTCTTCTCCTGTTTATTGGATGCTTGCAGATTCCAGCTTAGTCCAATGCACCTGCACTATTATTATTATCCACATCGTTCGGTCGTGCAAGTGAAAGGCAATTATGATGATATATGATGGACTGACTAAGATGAGAAAAGATGGTATGAACTCGACCTATTTTGTTTTTGTAAATATGATTAGTTCATCGTTCCTGATTCAGCCTATTATGAATAAATCAGTTTGCAATGACAACTAGAGATCATAGTTTCTTGTGCCATGCTTGATTAGCTATCAGTTATAATGGTTTACCTTGCGTGCCAACATGCTATTAAAATGGTTATGATGTGGTATGATAGGGTGGTATCCTCCTCTGAATGATTTAAGTGACTTGACTTGGCGCATGTTCACGGATGTAGTTGAAACAAAATCAACATAGCCTTCATGATATTTATGTTCATGGTGGATTATATCCTACTCATTCTTGCATTTAGTGTTGATTAATTTTAATGCATGTTCATGACCGTTGTCGCTCTCTGGTTGGTCGCTTCCCAGTCTTTTGCTAGCCTTCACATGTACTAAGCGGGAATACTGCTTGTGCATCCAAACTCCTTAAACCCCAAAGTTATTCCACATGAGTCCACTATACCTACCTATATACGGTATCTACCTGCCATTCCAAGTAAATTTGTATGTGCCAAACTCTAAACCTTCAAATAAATATCCTGTTTTGTATGCTCGAATAGCTCATGTATCAACTAGGGCTGTCTGTATCTTCCATGTTAGGCGGGTTATTCTTAAGAGGAGTGGACTCAGCTCCTCACACACGAGATAAATGGCTGGTCACCGGGATGCCCAGTCCCATGCTTTATGCAAACTAAATCAAAATAATTACAAACAAAACTCCCCCTGGGACTCTTGTTAGTTGGAGGCACTCGTTGTTTCGAGCAACCATGATTGATGCTTGTGGTGGAAGGGGGAGTATAAACTTTACCATTTTGTTTGGGAACCGCCTATAATGTGTGTAGCATGGAAGATATCGCCATCTCTTGGTTGTTATGTTGACAATGAAAGTATACCGCTCAAAATATTATTCACCTCTGTTTCAAAACCGAGCTCTGGCACCTCTACAAATCCCTGCTTCCCTCTGTGAAGGGCCCATCTATTTACTTTTATGCTGAGTCATCATCCTCTTATTAAAAAGCACCAGTTGGAGAGCACCGCTGTCATTTGCATTCATTACTGTTAGTTTACATTGAGTATGACTTGACTGGATCTCTTTTACCATGAATTACAATGTCTAGTCAGTCCTTGGTCTTTAAAGGTGCTCTGCATTTATGTTTTGCGGTCTCAGAAAGGGCTAGCGAGATACCATCCTGTTATATCATATTATGATTGTTTTGAGAAAGTGTTGGCATCCGAGATTTATTATTATTGCTCGCTAGTTGATTATGTTATTGATATGAGTAAACTTGAGACCTATGCATTATTGTGAATGTGGTTAGTTATAATCTTTGCTGAAAACTTGAATGTTGGTTTTACATATTTACAACAACAAGAGCAAACCGAGTTTGTAAAAGTTTTTCTTTATCACTTTCAGTTTGTCAACTGAATTGCTTGAGGACAAGCAAAGGTTTAAGCTTGGGGGAGTTCATACGTCTCCAATGTATCTACTTTGCCAAACACTTTTGCCCTTGTTTTGGAATCTAGCTTGCATGATTTGAATGGAACTAACCCGTACTGACGTTGTTTTCAGCAGAATTACCATGGTGTTATTTATGTTGAGGAGCAAACGTTCTCGGAATGACCTGAAACTTCACGGAGACAATTTTCAGAAAATAAGAAAAATACCTGCCAAAGATGAAGGCCAAGGGGCCCACCATCTTGCCATGAGGGTGGGGGCGCGCCTGCCCCCCAGGGCGCGCCCCCTACCTCGTGGGCCCTCTGTTGCCTCTCTGACTCCAACTCCACCTCCATATATTGAGTTTCGATGAGAAAAAACCAGAGAGAAGAAATCATCGCGTTTTATGATACGGAGCCGCCGCCAAGCCCTAAAACCTCTCGGGAGGGCTGATCTGGAGTCCGTTCGGGGCTCCGGAGAGGGGAATCCATCGTCATCGTCATCATCAACCATCCTCCATCACCAATTTCATGATGCTCACCGCCGTGCATGAGTAATTCCATCGTAGGCTTACTGGACGGTGATGGGTTGGATGGGATCTATCATGTAATCGAGTTAGTTTTTGTTAGGGTTTGATCCCTAGTGTCCACTATGTTCTGAGATTGATGTTGTTATGACTTTGCTATGCTTAACGCTTGTCACTAGGGCCCGAGTGCCATGATTTCAGATCTGAACCTATTATGTTTTCACCAATATATCAGTGTTCTTGATCCTATCTTGCAAGTCTATAGTCACCTATTATGTGTTATGATCCGTTAACCCCGAAGTGACAATAATCGGAATACTTACCGGTGATGACCGTAGTTTGAGGACTTCATGTATTCACTATGTGTTAATGCTTTGTTCCAATTCTCTATTAAAAGGAGGCCTTAATATCCCTTAGTTTTCGTAAGGACCCCGCTGCCATGGGAGGGTAGGACAAAATATGCCATGCAAGTTCTTTTCCATAAGCACGTATGACTATGTTCGGAATACATGCCTACATTATATCAATGAACTGGAGCTAGTTCTGAGTCACCCTAGGTTATGACTGTTACATGATGAACCGCATCCGGCATAATTCTCCATCACTGATCCATTGCCTACGAGCTTTCCCTATATTGTTCTTCACTTATTTATTTTTCCGTTGCTATTGCTATCATCACTACAAAATACCAAAAACATTACTTTTACTACTGTTACCTTTTGCTACCGTTATCACTGCTATCATATTACTTTGCTACTAAATATTTTGCTGCAGATATTAAGTTTCCAGGTGTGGTTGAATTGACAACTCAGCTGCTAATACTTGAGAATATTCTTTGGCTCCCCTTGTGTCGAATCAATAAATTTGGGTTGAATACTCTACCCTCGAAAACTATTGCGATCCCCTATACTTGTGGGTTATCATGGTGCATACTCAGTGAGAACACTTATACCTTGAAATTTTAGTGAGGGATCATCTTATATTGTGATGACCCACAAGTATAGGGGATCAATTGTAGATCTTTTCGATAAGTAAGAGTGTCGAACCCAACAAGGAGCAGAAGGAAATGACAAGTGGTTTTCAGCAAGGTAGTGTCTACAAGTGTTGAAATTGTAAGTAGCAGAGTAGTTTGATAGCAAGATAATTTGTAACGAGCAAGTAACGATAGTAGTAGCAAAAGTGCAGCAAGGTAGCCCAATACTTTTGAGGAAAAGGATAGGCCAAAACGGTCTCTTATGACAAGCAAAATGTTCCTGAGAGTACACAGGAATTTCATATAGTCACTTCCATCATGTTGGTTCGATTTGTGTTCACTACTTTGATAATTTGATATGTGAGTGGACTAGTGCTTAGGTGATGTTCTTACTTGAACAAACCTCCTACTTATGATTAACCCTCCCACAAGCATCCCAACTATGAGAAAAGTATTAAGAATAAATTGTAACCATAGTATTACACTTTTGGATCCAATCGGTCCCTTACGAAATAGCGCATAAACTGGGGTTTAAGCTTCTGTCACTCTCGCAACCCATCATCTAATTGCTACTCCACAATGCATTCCCTTAGGCCCAAATATTATGAAGTGTCATGTACTCGACGTTCACATGACACTACTAAGGGAATCACAACATACATACTATCAAAATATCGAACACATATCAAGTTCACATGATTACTTGCAACATGATTTCTGCCGTGACCTGAAGAACAAAAGGAACTACTCGCACATGATAAGCATGCTCATGATCATAGGAGTATTAAATATCATATTGGATCTGAACATATAATCTTCCACCAAATAAACCATATAGTAATCAACTACAAGATATAATCAACACTACTAGTCACCCACAAGCACCAATCTATAGTTCCGGTAACAAGATTGAACACAAGAGATGAACTAGGGTTTGAGATGAGATGGTGTTGTTGAAGATGTTGATGGAGATTGCCCTCCTCAAGATGGGAGAGTTGTTGGTGATGATGATGACGATGATTTCCCCCTCCGGGAGGGAAGTTCCCCCGACAGAATCGCTCCTCCGGAGGCAAAAGTGCTCCTGCCCAAGTTCCACCTCGAGGTGGCGGTGCTCCTTCCCAATAGTACTCCCCTTTTTTCTAGGTCAAACTGACCTATATACCAGAAGATGGGCACCGGAGGTGGGCCTGGGTGAGCACAACCCACTAGGGCACGCCCAGGTGGGTTGTGCCCACCTGGTGGGCCCCCACTAGTAGTTATTTGCTCCAATAATTCTTAGTATTCCATAAAAAATCCTCATGAAGTTTTAGCTCATTTGGAGTTGTGCAGAATAGGTAGCCTAACGTAGCTTTTTCAGGTCCAGATTTGCAGCTGCCGGAATTCTCCCTCTTTGTGTATCCCTTGCATATTATGAGAGAAAAGGCATTAGAATTACTCTGAAAAGCATTATTATGGATAAAAACATCATAAATAACAGTAATAAAACTTGACACAAAATGGACATGTCAACTCCCCCAAGCTTAGAGCTCGCTTGTCCTCAAGTGAAAACCGAAATCAAAAAACATGTCCACATGCTTTGAGAGAGAGGTGTCGATAAAAAGAAAATATGGACATAGAAGCATCATGGTGATTATTATAACAACAACAAAATTAAACATAAGACTTTTATCATATAAATTTTATCATATACTTCTCATGAATATGTAACAATTCATCACACAATCGAAGTGAAGCAAAAAAATCTATTAAAAACCAACAAACTATGTTCTCAGTCAACTTTGCAAGTACAATTCATCATCTTTTCAGGAAGGTACACGTATCGGAGCCTTTAGGCAAGCCCACATACTCAATCATCATATAGTCTTCTATGATTGCTAACACTCACCGCGTACACATGAGCAAAATGTTTCAACTGGACACATAAAAAGATAGGGGCTTATAGTTTTGCCTCCCAACGTATTCACCTCAATGGTGATGTCAACAATAATAACTCATGCTATCTATACTCAACTGGGCATATGTGCCTAGATCTTTCCTCACCACATTATGCTTGCCAAAGGAGAAAAATAAAAAGGAATAGAAGGAAAACTTTGACTCTTTACATAAAAGTAAATACATAAAAGTAAAAGATAGGCCCTTCGCAGAGGGAAGCAGAGGTTGCCATGCGCTTATTTGTTTGTATGCTCAACCCCTTAATGCAAAAGAACGTCACGTTGCATTGCCCCTTGTGATAGCGACCTTTATTATGCAGTCTGTCGCTTTTATTCTTCACCATCACAAGTTCGTGCAACGCTCAATTTTCTCTTACACTAAATGATCTCACACTTTTAGAAGCAATTTTTATTGCCTTTTTTCACTGATGACAACTTACTTCAGGGATCTTGCTCAATCCCTAGGTAGATATCGTGAACTCTTGAAAATAAGATTTGGGTTTAAGGATTTTTGGATGCACAAGGTAGTATCTCTACTTAGTGCGGAATTTTTGGCTAGCAAAGGTAGGGGGCAAGCACCACTGTTGAAGGATCTATGACAATATGACTTCTATGTGAATATAAACAAACATAAACCATTAAGTTGTCTCCCTTGTCCAACATCAACAATTTGGCATATAATATTTTGATGAGGGCTCAAAATCACAAAAGATTTCTAGGATAGTGTATTTATATGTGAATCTTATCTTCCCCTATTAATTCTTTCATGAGTTGCATAATTCACTAATGCTATGCTTGTCAATCTCTAATAAAATTTTCTACTTATACTTTTCCTTATGTGGTATCATCACCTAACATAGGATTAGTATATGATCTTTTATTTTATTTATTTCCTTTCTTTTATTTATTTCCTTTCTCCTTTTCTTTCTTATTTCTTTTCTTCAATTTGCAACATGAAACTAAAGAAAGCAAAAACTCAAACTAAACTTTATTATATAGCTTGCACACGATTACAAGGATAGATCACTAAGAAAATTCTCAAAGAAGAAAGGATCAAACTAAACTTTTATTCATCTAAAGCAAAAAGATCGAACTAAAATAAGTAAAATCAAAAAGATAGTGGGATGATACGATACTGGGGCACCTCCCCCAAGCTTGGCGGAAGCCAAGGGGAGTGCCCATACCCGATACTCAATTCTCTTTTGGTGGTGAAGAAGGTGGCGGTGGTGAAGATGAAGGTGGTGATGAAGAAGCCTTGTCCTCAGATTTCCATGGCAGTGGTGGTGGTGAAAAGGTGGAGGGTTTGACCTTTGCTTCCTCTAGTTTCTGACGGAGATTAAAATTATCTATCCTCAACTCGTCATTATCTATCTCGAATTTTATTATCTTCTTGCATAACACCTCCATGCTCTCATTTTTGAACTGGGGAGGAATTGATTCATCTTCATCTTCTTCGGAGGTCCAGCTATAGTGCCCCTCATCCCCATAGGATTTGGGGTTTGCGATGAGATCAGCAACATAGCTCTCTCCCTCAGAGTCTTGGGAAGACATATTTTCAGCTCAACGCAGAAAACAGCAAGAAACAAGAACATAGGATTTCTCTGCGGTGTGGTGATCAACAAGTTCGGGAAGTATATATAGATTTTTTATTTTGGAGGACAAGCATACGGAAGAAAAACAGAGTACGGAAGGTGTCCCAGGTGGGCACAACACATCTGGGAGCGCCAGGCAAGCCTGGCGCGCCCTGGTGTCTTGTGCCCACCAGGGTACGCTTCCTGGAAGTTTCTTTATTTCCAATTTTTTTAAATATTCCAAAACTGATAAAAAATATTTTTGCGGATTTTTTGGAGTCCGCTTACTTACCGTATCACGTTCCTCCTTATTTTAATGATTCTGGAGTGTTCCAAAAGGAATCTTTTATGTGTTCTTCCGGTGTCAATGTTTGGATAGCATTACTTTCAACATTAATTGGCGTACCTGAGATATAATGCTTTATTCGTTGCCCATTGACAACCTTCGGGTTAGTACCTTTGGAGTTATTTATTTTTATGGCTCCAGACCGGTAAACCTCCTCGATAACATAGGGGCCTTCCCATTTTCCTGCAAAGAATGTAAAACGAGAGTTGTAACAAAGAACATATTCTCCTACTTTAAACTCACTCTTTTGGATTCTTTTGTCATGCCATCTTTTTACTTTTTCTTTGAATAATTTTGCATTTTCATAAGCTTGGGTTCACCATTCATCTAAAGAGCTAATATCAAATAACCTCTTTCACCAGCAAGTTTGAAATCATAATTGAGCTCTTTGATGGCCCAATATGCTTTATGTTCTAATTCAAGAGGCAAATGACAAGATTTTCCATAAACCATTTTATATGGAGACATACCCATAGTGTTTTTATACGCTGTTCTATAAGCCCAAAGTGCATCATCTAATTTCTTAGACCAATTCTTCCTGGACCTATTAACAGTCTTTTGCAAAATTAATTTTATTTATCTATTGCTAAGTTCAACTTGACCACTAGACTGAGGATCATAGGGTGATGCAATTCTATGGTTAACATCATACTTGGCAAGAATTTTTCAGAAAGCACCATGAATAAAGTGTGAACTACCATCAGTCATTAAATATCTAGGGACTCCAAACCTCGGGAAAATAACTTCCTTAACCATTTTAATAGAGGTGTTGTGATCAACACTACTACTTGGAAGAGCTTCTACCCATTTAGTAACCTAATCAACATCAACCATAATATGTGTATACCCATTAGAGGAACGAAAAGGTCCCATATAATCAAATCCCCAAACATCAAATGGTTCAACAACAACAAGTGAGTAATTCATAGGCTTTTCTTGACACTTGCTGATATTACCTATTCTTTGACATTCATGAACTTATGGGTATCCTTGAAGAGAGTAGGCCAATAAAATCCAGATTGCAATACCTTATGAGCAGTTCTATCTCCAGCATGATGTCCTCAAGCTTCGGAGTGACATTTTCGTTGGATTTGTCCATGTTCATGCTCAGGCACACAACGTCTATACCATCTACTCCTTCTTTATAAAGATGTGGGTCATCCCAAAAGCAATGTCTTAAATCATAAAAGAATTTTTTCTTTTGTTGGTATGTAAAGCTAGGTGGTAAATATTTAGCAACAATGTAATTAGCATAATTAGCATACCAAGGAGTATTATGAGCAACATTTATTGCAGCTAACTGCTCATCAGGAAAACTATCACCAATAAGTAGTGGGTCATCAGGAAAATTTTCGAGCCTAGACAAGTTACCAGCTACTGGGTTCTCAGCTCCTTTTCTATCAATGATATGTAAATCAAATTCTTGTAACAAGAGAACCCATCAAATGAGTCTAGGTTTAGCATCTTTATTTTCCATAAGATATTTAATAGCAGCATGGTCTATGTGGACAGTTACTTTGGAATCAACAATATAAGGTCTAAATTTATCACAAGCAAACACAACTGCTAAGAATTCTTTTTCAGTAGTAGCATAATTTCTTTGAGCGATGTCTAGAGTTTTACTAGCATAATGAATAACATTCAGTTTCATATCAACTCTTTGTCCTAGAACAACACCAACAACATAATCACTAGCATCACACATAATTTCAAGAGGCAAGTTCCAATCAGGTGGTTGAACAATAGGTGCAGAAATTAAGGCTTTCTTGAGTGTTTCAAAGGCTTCTAAACAATCATCATCAAAGACAAAAGGGATATCCTTTTGCAAAAGATTTGTAAGAGGCCTAGAAATTTTAGAAAAGTCTTTGATAAATCTCCTATAGAAACTAGTGACCTAAGAAACTATGAATACCTTTTATATCTTTAGGATATGACATTTTATCAATTGCATTAACCTTAACTTGGTCCACTTCAATACCTCTTTCAGAAATTTTATGACCCAAGACAATGCCTTCATTAACCATAATGTGGCACTTCTCCCAATTCAAGACAAGATTTGTTTGTTCACATCTCTGCAGAACTTGATCAAGATTGCTTAAACAATCATCAAAAGACTTCCCATATACAGAGAAATCATCCATGAAAACCTCAACTATCTTTTCACAAAAGTTAGAGAATATAGCGGTCATACATCTTTGAAAGGTAGCAGGTGCATTACATAAACTGAAAGGCATACATCTATAAGCATAGGTTCCAAAGGGACAAGTAAAAGTGGTCTTTTCTTGATCAGGTTGAGAAACAGGTATTTGTGAAAACCAGACTATCCATCAAGGAAGCAAAAGTGTGTGTGCTTAGATAATCTTTCAAGCATTTGATCAATAAAAGGCAGAGGGTAATGATCTTTTCTAGTTGCTTTGTTTAATTTTCTAAAATCAATTACTATTCTATAGCCTGTAACAATTCTTTGTGGAATAAGTTCATTCTTATCATTAGGAACAACAGTTATACCTCCTTTCTTAGGGACACAATGAACAGGACTTACCCATCTACTATCAGCTATAGGATAGATTATACCTGCTTCTAGAAGCTTTAAGATTTCCGTTCTTACCACTTCCTTCATCTTCGGATTTAACTGACGTTGGTGATCAACAACGGGTTTAGCATCAGGTTCCATATCAATTTTGTGCTGACATAGAGTGGGACTAATGCCCTTCAAATCATCAAGAGTATATCCAATAGCAGCTCGGTGCTTCCTTAGAACTTTTAATAATCTTTCTTCTTCATGTTCTGAAAGGTTAGCACTAATAATTACAGTATATATCTTCTTTTCATCAAGATAAGCATATTTCAAAGTATCCGGCAATTGCTTTAATTCAAACACAGGATCACCTTTAGGTGGAGGAGGACCTCCTAGAGTTTCAATAGGCAAGTTGTGTTTAAGTAGAGGACGTTGTTCAAAGAAAATCATATGTATTTCATTTCTTTCATGCATATGAAAATCATTTTCATGGTCTAGCAAGTATTGTTCTAAAGGATCAGTAGGTGGTACATCAATAGAAGCAAGACCAATTAATTCATCCTAACAGGGAAAGGTGTTCTAATATAGCTTTTGTTAACCATAGTTGAAACTTTAGCATGTTCCTTTATCCTAACAGGGAAAGGTGGTTTCTCAATATAAGCAGTAGGAACAACTAGATCAACATTGTAAAGTATAATCTCTTCTTTAACTGGTACCGGTTATTTGATTCTTCTTTAATATGTGGGTGATATTTAAACCACTTCTCTTTAGGGAGTTCAACATGAGTAGCAAATGATTCACAAAAGGAGGCTACTATCTCAGAGTCAAGTCCATATTTAGTGCTAATCTTTTGAAAAGCATCAGTATCCATAAAAGATTTAACACAATCATATTTAAGTCTAATACCTGACTCTTTACCTTCATCGAGTTCCCAATCTTCAGAGTTGTGTTTAATTATTTCCAAAAGATCCCATCGGAATTCAATAGTCTTCTTTATAAAAGAACCAGCGCAAGAAGTATCAAGCATGGTTTGATCATTACGAGAAAGCTGAGCATAAAAATTCTAGATAATAATTTCTCTTGAGAGCTCATGATTGGGGCATGAATATAACATTGACTTAAGGCTCCCCCAAGCTAGAGCGATACTTTCTCCTTCACGAGGCCAAAAATTATATATAGAATTCCGATCATGATGAACTAGATGCATAGGATAATTATTTTGGTGGAACTCCAATTTCAATCGATTCCAATTCCAAGATCCAATATCGTCGCATAGCCTATACCATGCCAATGATTTTCCCTTCAAAGATAAAGGAAAAACCTTTTTCATAACTTCATCCTTGGGTAAACCTGCAAGCTTAAACAATCCACAAATTTCTTCTACATATATCAAGTGCATATCAGGATGTTCGGTTCCATCTCCCGCATAAGGGTTAGCTAGCTGTTGTTCTATCATACCCGAAGGAATTTCAGATTCAATATTTTCAGTAGGTGCATTAGGTTGAGGGGTAGCTAATTGTGGTTCCGGTCGAGGTGAAGATACCCCGAACAAACCCCTAAAGGATTGTTTTCCATAGTGACAAGTGACAATAAATTTTAGCACACTATATAAATGATTCCTTACCAAAGGCGCTTCACTCCCCGGCAACGGCACTAGAAAATAGCCTTGATGACCCCCAAGTATAGGGGATCAATTGTAGCTCTTTTCGATAAGTAAGTTTGTCGAACCCAACGAGGAGCAGAAGGAAATTACAAGTGGTTTTCATCAAGGTAATGTCTGCAAGTTTGATAGCAAGATAATTTGCAACGAGCAAGTAACGATAGTAGTAGAAACAATTGCGGCAAGGTAACCCAATCCTTTTGAGGCAAAGGACAGGCCAAAATGGTCTCTTATGATAAGCAAAGTCTTCTTGAGGGTACGCAGGAATTTCATCTAGTCACTTTCATCATGTCGGTTCGATTTGTGTTCGCTACTTTGATCATTTGATATGTGGGTGGACCGGTGCTTAGGTGCTATTATTACTTGAACAAACCTCGTAGTTTTGATTAGCCCTCCTGCAATCATCGGCAACTACGAGAAAAATATTAAGAATAAATTCTAACCATAGCATTAAACTCTTGGATCCAATCGGTCCCTTACGGAATAGGGCATAAACTGGTGTTTAAGCTTCTGTCACTCTCGCAACCCATCATCTAATTGCTACTCCACAACGCATTCCCTTAGGCCCAAGTATGGTGAAGTGTCATGTATTCGACGTTCATATGACACCACTAAGGGAATCACAACATACATACTATCGAAATATCAAACACATATCAAGTTCACATGATTACTTGCAACATGATTTCTCCCATGACTTGAAGAGCAAAAGTAACTACTCACACATGATAAACATGCTCATGATCAGACGGGTATTAAATATCATATTGGATCTGAACATATAATCTTCCACCAAATGGGCGTCGTCAAGCTCGCGACCGAGGGACCGCCCGCTGGCAAGGAGCACCGCACGCCAGAGCTGTGTTTTGATGATGTCCTCTAGGGATCCCGCATTGTAGAGGGCCATTGTTTGAAAGACATTATCTTTGAATGAGCACCTTCATGTTATCCCACCCTGTATGATGAAAACAAGACTGATATGTAATATAATGCTTGTTGTTTATTTTGGAATTTTACCCCCTGTGTGGCCGTTTTTATTAAATCTGAGAGTTGGCCATTCGTCGGCTTCATCCCCCACGTAGGTAGTATGGGGGTGTTCGGGATGGAATCTAAACACTCTTGATCCAAGAAATTGGTCCTTGAAGGAGGTTTTTAGCGCAACGAACCAGGCAACCGGACTATGTGGCTTTATCACCCTCACTTAGCCATAGGAGTTTGACAATAGAAATGTAGGCACCACCCCTAGTATTTGTTAGTCCGGACTAGGGTGATGTAGACACCTGATCGGGCGAAGGCCGATCCGTCGCATAATGCTGAAAAAATCGCAAGAGATTTTAACCTCCAAAGAGCTGACCGGCTCACACCACATCATGATAGTCAGTTTTCGGCTTTCTCTACTGAGGTGCTCATTTGGATAAACCAGGACACAATCGCAGTAGTTCTCCCTTTACTACCCTAGCCGATAGAGCGGAATGTAAGGTAGTAAGCACAGGAGCTGGGCAACCCAACTATCGACCAAAGACATGATTCAGAGCCGATGCATATAATGCTAAATTCGGGGGCCGAACTATACTGTAAAAATGTTTAGACTTGTTGCCATAGTATGGGGTGCAATAAAGCCCCTGGCGAATTACGGCGTACCAAAATGTACAGATGCAACCAATAAGAATAGCGAAATAAAATGAAGTAGTAAGCTAGTGCCACATAATTTGAGCCGCAAACTGTTTCCATTATAACTTTGATTAATATGTCAAAGCGTATTTGTACAAATAGTGTGATAAGCAAAAGTGGCTATTTAACATGCCAAGACCAAGGGGGAGCTACGTACGAGTCCTGAAAACAGGTAGAATGATCGTTAAGAAGAACATCTAGAGACCCCCCCCCCCCACGTCTGTGCTACTTGCCGCCTTGGTATGTCTGTCCTTTGAAAGGACCGATTATCAGGCCATCAAGAGGGGACTGTGAAAAGAAACCTGAAAAGGATAGAAAGAAAAGTAAGAGTATGTGTGTCCAGGGAAGGTCGAGCCATATTGTGGGCCACAGTCTGGTTATGCCTCTGTCTCTTCCCATGGTATTTTTAGTATGTAGTTATGTATGCGCGGTACGTATGCCGCCACTTGGTCGGGACTGAGATGGAGGCCGGATTGCTAGTCGAGCTCCTGACGAGTTGGACTGTCCTACTGCAGAGTAGTCCGAACTCGTTTGATAGTGTTCGGGAGCATGGCCGCTGAATTACGGTTCTACTTGTGAAGGCCGCTCTGTACCTCTGCTGCTAGGGCCACAGTGTGCTCCTCAGTACGGATGGAGCGCTCCATGTTTCTGTTGACTATGATGACACCGCGTGGTCCGAGCATCTTGAGCTTGAGATAAGCATAGTGTGGCACCGCATTGAACCGTGCAAATGCAGTTCGTTTGAGCAGTGCGTGATAGCCACTACGGAAAGGGACGATATCAAAGATTAACTCTTTAATTTGGAAGTTGTCCGGAGATCCGAAGACGACCTCCAATGTGATTGAGCCCGTGCAACGGGCCTCTACACCTGGTATAACTCCTTTAAAGGTAGTTTTGGTGGGCTTGATCCTTGATGGATTTATTCTCATTTTGCACACTATATACTAATAAAGCAGGTTGAGGCTGCTGCCACCGTCCATGAGGACTCGTGTGAGGTGGAATCGATCAATTGTTGGGTCGAGGACCAGTGCAACTAAACTGCCATGACGGATACTGGTCGGATGGTCCCTGCGATCAAAGGTGATCGGGCAAGACGACCATGGGTTGAATTTTGGGGCGACTTGCTCTATCGCATAGACGTCCCTGAGCTCGCGCTTGCGCTCCCTCTTGGGGATATGGGTAGCGTATATCTTGTTCACCGTTTTGAACTGAGGGGGAAAATTCTTCTGTCCCCCTGTGTTTGGCGAATGGGGCTCCTCGTCGTCATTCTCACTTTGCGACCCCTTCTCCTTCTGATGGTAATGCTGGTGATGAAATTCCCATATATGATCAATGAGTGTTGCTCGATAAGCCATATCACACTCCATCACCTGCCAAGAGGTCACCGCCCATGAGATCTTCACCAAGACTTGCACCTGTTCCCTCAGATAAAGCTTTGGTTTCTGCTACCCTATCTGCGAAGAGAAAGCCGGTCACTGATGAAAAAGTTGCTGTTTCCGCCAAGAAGGCGAAGAAAATCATTCCTACTTCAATAGAGGAATATGATTTTGAGATGATATTCTAAACCATTGAAGGTGCCTCCTATGATGCAAATCTAGCTGATTTGGGTAATTTGGGTCTGCCAGAAGATGTTACCAAAATGGTAGCAAAGCACTTCACTGATCTGAAGGAAATAACCAAAGAACTCAATCAAGCTATCGATGATAGGAAGCTTTTGGAGAAGATGAGAAGGGAAGCAAAGTCTGAAGCTGAAAGAAAAGATGTGAACAAGGCCATTCTTGAAACCACAAAATCCTTCACTACCATTAGGAACACAAGATAGAGTGGCAATCCGGGATGAAGATGGATGTCTCTCAGCTTTGTGATCGAAGAATTGAAGAAATTTAACGTCAGGAGAATCTTGCTCGACACAGGGAGAAAGAAGAAAAATGCCAGAAAGCTCAGGCTAGAGCGAATAATCCAAAAGAAGTCAGGGACTATCGTGTTAAATCTACTTCAGCTGATGCTCCCACTGACACAAGTGCATCACTTCAGCAGATTCCACCATTCCCTCATCCTGAGGAAGTAACCAAGCAATAAGATGAGACTTGGTAGTTCCTACCTCAGTCGAACAAGAAGCTGATGTTGTGGATATATATCTGGTCAATCCTGATGAAGTTAAGATTGTGCCCGAGCTAAATGATCCCATAGAAAAGATTGACGAAGAAATTGAAATGGAGAAGCGTCCATTCGCCTATGAAGAATGATCAAGATGGACCCTCCGTACCCACTGAGGAGGGAGAAAAGGTTGAGGGGGAGCAACTTGCTGCCCAAGGTTCTGACCCTACGGTCTCCTCATCTGGTGCTCCTACCCCGATGGAGGTTGATCCTGCTCCTAGTTCTTTGGCTTCACTACCATAATAGGAAGAAAAGAATTTTGAAGAGTCCATGGCTCATGAAGAGAAAGATGAAGAAGTTGCCCCACAAGTTCTGTCCCATCAGGTCATGCCACCAGTGCTGCTATAGCAGGCTAAAGAAGTTTTTGTGCCACCACCAATTGCAGAGTCATTGAAAGAAAAGGCCCTTCTGCTTGAGTCTGAGAAAGCCGTCGAAGGAGTTCCAGCGAAGAAAAATGAACAACAGTCAGATAATCACATGCCATCTGCTTCAGAGAAGGATATTGTACCTCATGTTCCAGTGCAGCCCTGTGATGAGAATGCATCTATAGCAGATGATGTTCAGACGATGGAAATTAGCGAAGAAGTTTATCAAAAAAATCCTCAAGAATCTTTCTTGCTATTTTCATCTGAGTATGGCCCCCATGGCCCAGCTTTCAATGAGGAGCTTCACTCATCGAAGCTTGCATTCTTTGAGGTGAGTCCCTATGAAGGAGAAAGAACATCTTTGTCTCCAAGGTTTTTGAGGGAGTCCTGGATTAGGCGGTGTCCGGATGGCCGGACTATACCTTCAGCCAGACTCCTGGACTATGAAGATACAAGATTGAAGACTTCGTCCCGTGTCCGGAAGGGACTTACCTTGGTGTGGAAGGCAAGCTTGGCGATACAGATATGTAGATCTCCTACCATTGTAACCGACTTTGTGTAACCCTAACCCTCTCCGGTGTCTATATAAACCGGAGGGTTTTAGTCCGTAGGACAACATACAGAACAACAATCATACCATAGGCTAGCTTCTAGGGTTTAGCCTCTCCGATCTCGTGGTAGATCCACTCTTGTACTACCCATATCATCAATATTAATCAAGCAGGACGTAGGGTTTTACCTCCATCAAGAGGGCCCGAACCTGGGTAAAACTTCATGTCCCTTGCCTCCTGTTAGCATCCGGCCTAGACGCACAGTTCGGGACCCCCTACCCGAGATCCGCCGGTTTTGACACCGAAATTGGTGCTTTCATTGAGAGTTCCTCTGTGTTGTCGCCATTAGGCTTGATGGCTCCTATGATCATCAATAGCGATGCAGTCCAGGGTGAGACCTTCCTCCCTGGAAAGATCTTCGTCTTCGGCGGCTTCGCACTGCGGTCCAATTCACTTGGCCATCTGGAGCAGATCAAAAACTATGCCCCTGGCTGTTAAGTCAGATTTGGAAGTTTAAACTACATGGCTGGCATCCACGGGGACTTGATCCTCGACGAATTCGAGCCACTGCCGAGCGCGCCGCACTGTCACGACGAGCATGATCTAGCTCTTCCGCCGAACAGTGCCCTGGAGGCCGCACCCGCATCGGCTTCGATCCTTAATTCAGAGCCAATTGCGCCGATCGAGGATGGGTGGTTGGACGCCGCCTCGGGGGCTGCGTTCCCAACAGCGATCGAGCCGAACACCAGCCCCGCACTCCGCGAGACTCGTAACTCCAAGGAGCCGGACTCCTCTCCGGACTCCGAACCCTCCGCACTCCTGCCGATCGAATCCGATTGGGCGCCGATCATGGAGTTTACTGCCGCAGACATCTTTCATCACTCGCCTTTCGGCGATATTCTGAAGACACTAAAGTCTCTCTCTTTATCAGGAGAGCCCTGGCCGGACTACGGTCAGCAAGGTTGGGATATGGACGATGAAGAAATTCAAAGCCCACCCACCACCCACTTTGTAGCCACTGTCAACGATTTAACCGACATGCTCGATTTCGACTCCGAAGACATCGATGGTATGGACGCTGATGCAGGAGACAATGAAGAACCAGCGCCTATTGGGCCCTAGGAAGCCACCTCATCATATGACATATACATGGTGGACACCCCAAAAGAAGGAGATGGCGATGGAACAGCGGAGGATGACCCCTCCAAAAAACAGCCTAAGCGTCGGCGTCAGCTGCGCCGCTCAAAATCCCGCCAAAGCAAATACGGTGATTCCAGCACGGGAGATAATAATACTCCAGAGAATGCCGAAGAAAATCCCCTCCAGCAAGATTCAGCACAGGAGGATGGAGAAGCCAGCCCTCATGAGAGAGCGGCAGACAGAGAGGTTGAGGACGATAATTATACGCCTCCCTCCGAAGACGAGGCAAGCCTCGACGACGACGAATTCGTCGTGCTAGAGGATCCTGTCGAGCAAGAGTGTTTACAACGCAGGCTTATGGCCATGGCAAGAGGCCTCAAGAAAAAACAGCAACAGCTTAGAGCTGATATAGATTTGCTAGTCGACAGATGGACTGAAGTCCTTGCGGCCGAAGAGCATAGACTCGAACGCCCCTCCAAGAGCCACCCAAAGCGCAGATTGCTACCCTGATTAGAGGAGGAAGCACTTAAATCTACATCACCAGCACTTGATACGGCCGACCGGCCAACTCGTGGCCGCGACAGAGAGGCCTCTCGGCCCTCCACTCAAGACGCACCCCGTACCAAGGCACGGGAAAATGTGCCAGACCTGCGAGATATGTTGGAGGACAAGGCAAGGCAAACAAGATCGATCTACGGATCGTGTGGGCGCCCCACAACTCGAGACGGTAACCGTCACGCTGGACATAAATCCGGTAGGGCCGAACATAGTAGACAAAGCTCATTGGAGCTACACCGTGATATAGCCTAGTACAGAGGCGCCGCACACCCACTATGCTTCACAGACGAAGTAATGGATCATCAAATCCCCGAGGGTTTCAAACCCGTAAACATCGAATCTTATGATGGCACAACAGATCCTGCGGTATGGATCGAGGATTATCTCCTTCATATCCACATGGCCCGCGGCGATGATCTCCACGCCATCAAATACCTCCCACTCAAGCTTAAAGGACCAGCTCGGCATTGGCTTAACAGCCTGCCAGTGGGATCAATCAGTTGTTGGGAGGACCTGGAAGCCGCATTCCTTGACAATTTCCAGGGCACATATGTGCGACCACCAGATGCCAATGACCTAAGCCACGTAATTCAGCATCCAGAGGAATTGGCCAGGCAATTCTGGACACGGTTCCTAACAAAGAAAAATCTAATAGTCGACTATCCGGACGCAGAGGCCCTAGCAGCCTTCAAGCACAATATCCGTGACGAGTGGCTTGCACGGCACCTTGGACAGGAAAAGCCGAAATCTATGGCATCACTCACGACACTCATGACCCGCTTTTGCGCGGGAGAAGACAGCTGGCTTGTTCATAGAAACAATATGACCAAGAACCATGGTAATTCGGATACCAGGGACAGTAGTGGCAGGTCGCATCGCAACAAGCAGAACCGCCACATTAACGACGACAATGCTGAGGATACGGCAGTTAATGCCGGATTCAGAGGTTATAAATCCAGTCAGCGGAAAAAGCCATTCAAAAAAATCCTAGGGGCCCGTCCAGTTTGGACTGAATACTCGACCGCTTATGCCAGATACATGGCACCCCCGAAAAGCCGGCCAATCACACCAACAGGGATTGTTGGGTGTTCAAGCAGGCAGGCAAGTTAAATGCCGAAAGTAAAGACACGGGGCTGCATAGCGATGACGACGAAGAGCCCCGGCCGCCGAACAATAGTGGACAGAAGGGTTTTCCCCCACAAGTGCGGACGGTGAACATGATATACGCAACCCACATCCCCAAGAGGGAGCGGAAGCGCGCGTTAAGGGACGTATACGCAGTAGAGCCAGTTGCCCCAAAGTTCAACCCATGGTCCTCCTGCCCGATCACCTTTGATCGAAGGGACCATCCCACTAGCACCCATCATGGCGGATTCGCCGCATTGGTTCTAGACCCAATCATTGACGGATTTCATCTCACTAGAGTCCTTATGGACGACGACAGCAGCCTGAACCTGCTTTACCAGGATATACTGCGGAAAATGGGCATAGATCCCTCGAGGATCAAGCCCACCAAAACGACCTTTAAAGGCGTAATACCAGGTGTAGAGGCCAACTATACAGGCTCAGTCACACTTGAAGTGGTCTTCGGATCTCCGGATAATTTCCAAAGTGAGGAGTTAATCTTCGACATAGTCCCATTCCGCAGTGGCTATCACGCACTACTCGGGCGAACCGCATTCGCCAAGTTCAATGCGGTACTGCACTACGCATACCTTAAGCTCAAGATGCCAGGCCCTCGAGGAGTAATTACGGTCAATGGAAACACCAAACGCTCCCTCCGAACGGAGGAGCACATGGCGGCCCTTGCAGCGGAAGTACAAAGCAGCCTCTCCAGGCAGTTCTCCAGTCCGTCCATTAAACATCCGGACACCGTCAAGCGCGCCCGGAGTAACCTACAACAAGACCGCCTGGCACGTTCTGAGCAGGCATAGCATTGCGGCCCCAACCCCAGCCCTCGCAAAAATGCGACACCAGTGCTTCGCGTACATAACTACGCTCTAGAAATACCATGGGTACAGGGGGACGAGCACCATCACGGCACGCCCGAAACACGGCTTAAACCGCACCAGGGGCTGCCAATTTTTTAATTTTCTCTTACTTTCAAGACTCCATTCTTGAGAAGGCCTGTTCGGCAGTTCAATTGCCGCACAAGCGATGCAAGAACCAGGGAAGCAGACAAGCCATGCCGCATTACGGAACTCCCAGGTGGTCTCTATCACGAGCAGTATACCTGTTTCGCATACCATTCCGCAGCCTGCCCCTAGAACGGACATGTTAAATAGTCCAACCTTTTGCTTATCGCATTATTTTGTATCGATCTGCTTTGATCGCAGCCCTTTTTAATAAACAATGCATAGCTTTTGTCTCTCTTTGCATTACTCTTTTTTTACAAATATATGTTCCTTAACGACATGTTGCACCCGTACACTTTAGTACGGCCAAAATACGCCAGGGGCTTTAGTACCCCTCAATATGGTGTGAGAAGTCTGAACACTTTAACAAGTGCGGCACCCCGAACTTATAGCATTATATGCATCGGCTCCGAATCATGTCTTGGGTCAATAGTTGGGTTTGCCCGGCTCCTATGTTTTGGTGCCTTACGTTCCGCTATATCGGCTAAGGTAGCACTAGGAGAACTACTGCGATTGTGCCCCAGTTGAGCTGGGTCGAGCACCTCAGTAGAGAAAGCTAAAACTGACTGTCATGATGAAGCGAGAGCTGGTCGCTGTTCGAGAGGTTTTTCGAATCCCTAAAGACTTATGCCGCTTAGAGCGAGGAGTCGGCTCTGTCCGGCCAAGGCTTCGCCGAAATTTAAAATTATAGAATTCTATGGCTAAGTGAGAGTGTTCACGCATTATAGTCCGATTTCTCTATTCGTTGTTCTGAGCGCCTCCCTCGAAGGACCCAAACATGGGAAAAAGAGCGCTCAGGTTTATCCCCGAACACCCCAGCACTAGCGGCACGGGGGCAGAAGCCGACGACTCGCCATCTCTCAGAATTGATAAACAGCCGCACAGAAGGTAATATTTTAAATTCCAACAGCATTGCTTAGCGCATATGAACAAGTTTTCAGCGCACAGGACAAAACGAGCGAGTTTTACTTAAAAATTACATCCCTGGAACATTCATCCGCCATAAGGCAGGCACCCTTCAGAACATCCTTATAATAATTCTCGGGCTTGCGGTGCTCTTTCCCAGGCGATGGCCCGTCCTTCACAAGCTTCTCAGCATCCAGCTTGCCCCAGTGCACCTTAGCACGGGCAAGGGCCCTACGGGCACCTTCAATGCAGACGGAGCGCTTGATGACTTCGAGCCTTGGACAGGCCCCCACCAGCCGCCGCACCAGCCCGAAATAGCTCCTAGGCAGAGCCTCTCCAGGCCACAGCCGAACTATGAGGCCCTTCATGGCCTGTTCGGCCACCTTGTGGAGCTCGACCAGTTGCTTCAGCTGGTCACTCAGGGGCACGGGGTGTCTGGCCTCAGCATACTGAGACCAGAACACCTTCTCTGTCGAGCTCCCCTCCTCGGCTCGATGGAATGCGGCGGCATCGGACACGCTACGGGGAAGATCTGCTAATGCTCCTGGAGAGCTCCGGATTCGGGTAAGTAACAAGTAACTCACGCTCATGTGTTTGCTTTGCATAAAGAATGCCTTACCCGCCGCTATCTTTTTCACCGCATCCAACTCCTGGAGGATCTTCTGGGATTCGGCCTTGGCAGACTTGGCATTTTCAATAGCCATCGCGAGCTCGGACGCTCGCGTCTTTGAGTCAAGCTCCAAACTCTCATGTTTTTTCATGAGAGCCTGGAGCTCTTGTTGCACCTTGCCAACTTGGGCCTCATACTTCTCCCGCTCGGTGTGCTCCGTGGCTGCCCTCTTCTCGGCCTCGACCAGCGCTTGCTTAAGGGTCGCCACCTCCGACGTGGCCCCTACAATAGCCACGATAATCCTGTCATTTTTTTGCAATTGCACCTTTCTATATATATATATATATTATAACAAGGTATTTCTTACCTTCCTTGTCCTCAAGCTGCTTCTTGGCACGCCCGAGTTCTTGCTCAGACTGCTTGAGGTTCTGCTTTAACGTGTCCACTTCCGCAGTCAGTGCGGTGAACGCCAGCAGAGAAGCCTGCATACGCATATTGACTCCTTTTTGTTAGACTCCTGCGAATTTTATTTGATCCTCTCTTCGGCTTTTCTTCCCGAACGCCAAACAGAGCATCAGGGGCTACTGTCTATGCGGTAATATTATTTACACATTCTTTACTTACCTCAAAGCCTGTTAAAAGGCTAGTACAAGCTTCAGTCAGTCTGCTCTTGGCGGATTGAACCTTCTGGACCACCGCACTCATAATGGTGCGGTGCTCCTCGTCGATGGAGGCGCCTTTGAGCACCTCCAACAGACTGTCCGGCGCCTCCGGTTGGACGGGGGTCACCGGCACGGAGGGCTTGCCCCTCTTGGAAGGAGGTCGCCCGCCGGACTCTGGAACCTTTGAAGGTTCTGGAGCGGTGTCCGGCCTAGAGCCGGACTTGGAGCCCTGGGGGGTTTTATCCCCTTTACTCTTGGAGTCCGGGAGGTCGCCTTGCGGCGCCTCCAGGACCACCTCCTCCCGGCTTGGAACCTGTTGGGACAACCCTTCGGCGTCGTCCGTAGGGCGGGGGGAGGAAGCTGTCGGAAGCAAATTCACATCCGACAAGTCCAGTGAACCGCTCGACGACGCGTCGAGCCGGTCTTTGGGTGGGCTGCATAATCATATTCGACATAAGGGAAAGCTGTGCAATAAAGGAATACTATGAATTACTCCATTATCCGGATACTTATGATTTCACCAGGGGCTTGGCCATGAGCGGCCACTCCTCTTCGCCGTCGTCGGTGTTGGTGTTGTAGTCCGGAGGAAGGGTTTTCCCCTTGTTGGACCCTTCGGCCTCCCCAGTTGGGGCGGCCTTCCTTTTCTTCCCTTCCCCCGCTGGAGGGGGAGAGGTCTCTTCTTCCTCCTCCCCGTCTTCGTGGGAGGAGTGCGTCTTGGAGTCGTCGGATGATGAATCCGACACCTCCGGGTGCCGGGCACTCTTTCGAGTCCCTGTGGCCTTCTTCTTGGCCTTCTTCTCCGGCACCACATAGGGTGTCGGGACCAGCAGCTTCGCCAAACGAGCGTCCGCTGGGCCTTCAGGCAAAGGAGCCGGACAGTTGATCTGTCCGTACGTCTCCTGCCAATCCTGTCAAAGGTAAGGGAGCTTAGATCCCGCATGGAGGCAAACTATGAAAAACTGATACCCTGTAAAAGGAAAAAACAACTTACCGCATGAGCGTGACACTGTGTACTGAATCCGCGATCCTCGGTAGCGGATGCGGGGACCTCGGTGCCCTTGAAAAGCACCTTCCAGGCATCTTCGTACATCATGTCGAAGAGCCTGCTCAGAGTTCGGTGTCGCGTCGGGTCGAACTCCCACAGGTTGAAAGCCCGTTGTTGACATGGGAGGATCCGGCGGATGAGCATAACCTGGACTACGTTGACAAGTTTGAGCTTCTTGTCCACCAGGGTTTGGACGCATGTTTGGAGTCCGGTCAGCTCTCCTTTTTTTACCCCACGACAGGCCCGTCTCTTTCTAGGAGGTGAGCCGCGTAGGGGGTCCGGATCGGAACTCGGGGGCTGCGACCCATTCAGAGTCGCGCGGCTCGGTGATGTAAAACCACCCCAATTGCCACCCCTTCAGGGTCTCCACAAAGGAGCCCTCGAGCCATAAGACGTTGGGCATCTTGCCCACCATGGCACCTCCGCACTTCGCCTAGTTGCCGCGCACCACCTTCGGCTTGACATTGAAAATCTTGAGCCATAGGCCGAAATGGGGGCGGATGCGGAGGAAAGCCTCGCACACGACGATAAATGCTGAGATGTTGAGGACAAAGTTCGGGGCCAAATCGTGGAAATCCAGTCCATAGTAGAACATGAGCCCCCGGACAAATGGGTGGAGAGGGAAGCCCAGTCCGCGGAGGAAATGGGGGAGGAACACCACCCTCTCATGGGGCCTAGGGGTGGGGATGAGCTGCCCCTCTTCAGGAAGCCGGTGCGCAATGTTGTTAGACAAGTATCCGGCCTTCCTTATTCTTTTGATGTGTCCCTCCATAACGGAGGAGACCATCCACTTGCCTCCCACTCTGGACATGGCTGGAGAAGGTTGAGGTGGGGAGTGCGGACTTGGGCGCTGGAGCTCGAGTGCGCGAAAATGGATAGGCAAAGGAGGAAGAAGGCGTAGTTAAAAAGGTGGATCCTTATCCCCTTATATGGGTGGACGCAACTACGTGTCCCCACCAGCCTGGTAAAACTTGCTTATCCCCAAGCGCCGTAATCAATGGCGCGGTTGGGTTACCCACGCCCGTATTGATGAGAATCCTGGAATAAGGGGACACGATCTGTGCTTCGACAAGACGTGCCAAGGAAACTGCCTCGCATGACGCGCTGAGGTGGGATAATAAAATGATTTGAATAAAGGCTTGGCCGTGGTGCGTCACACTACGGAATGTGTCAGCAGATTAGATTTGTGAAAATATTATTCTCTCTATGACAATATGTGGAAACTTATTTTGCAGAGCCGGACACTATCTTTGTGTTCAAAATCTTCTATGAAGTACTTGGAGGAGGAACCCGCCTTGCAATGCCGAAGACAATCTGCGCGCCGGACTCGTTGTCATTGAAGCCTGGTTCAGGGGCTACTAAGGGAGTCCTGGATTAGGGGGTGTCTGGATGGCCGGACTATACCTTTAGCCGGGCTCCTGGACTATGAAGATACAAGATTGAAGACTTCGTCCCTTGTCCGGAAGGGACTTTCCTTGGCGTGGAAGGCAAGCTTGGCTATATGGATATGTAGATCTCCTACCATTGTAACCGACATTGTGTAACCCTAACCCTCCCAGTGTCTATATAAACTGGAGGGTTTTAGTCCGTAGGACAACATATAGAACAACAATCATACCATAGGCTAGCTTCTAGGGTTTAGCCTCTCCGATCTCGTGGTAGATCCACTCTTGTACTACCCATATCATCAATATTAATCAAGCAGGACGTAGGGTTTTACCTCCATCAAGAGGGCCCAAACCTGGGTAAAACTTCGTGCCCCTTGCCTCCTGTTACCATCCGGCCTAGACACACAGTTCGGGACCCCCTACCCGAGATCCGCCGGTTTTGACACCGATAGTTTTGGACAAAGGAGCGGGAAATATATTATGCTCGGATCTTGTTTGGCAAACACGGTATTTTCAATCACAAGATGCTGAACTTTGCCAAGCTCGAAGGAATGCCTTGCTTCCACAAAACCCTTGACCATATTGCGCATGCACTTCTGAAGAGTTTTACGCGCTTCAATCATCACTACTGCAGGATGCTGCTAACGCGACACTACGATGAGAGACCCTTCGACGAAACTGTGTGTGATGCAATAATCGCAAACGGTGGTGTAAAAACCCGTCAAAAAGGTGCAAAACATCTGCAATGGAGGATGCATCAAACACGGTTTAGAATTTAGTTGCGTCTGCGATGCACGACATATGTTTTAGTTCAATTTACTATTTGCAATGAGGAGGAACAAAATAAATGGGCAGCCAGATGAAGGTGTGTGCGATATATAGCATACGGTTCACTCGGATGAACTGTTTGTGATTAGGCAACACAAAAGAAACTGTCAGCCAGATCAGGGTGTGTGAGATATACGGCATATGGTTCGCTCAGATGAACTATTTTGATCAGGCAACGCAACAGAAATGGTTCAACCAGATCAAGGTGTGTGCAATGGAGGGCATACAGTTCATTCCGATAAATTGTTTGTGTTGAGCCAAGAGAACAGAAACGTTTCACATAAACAAGATGTGTGTATTATGCAGCAAACATCCAATTACATAGGTGGCTAATACACACAAGACATTTCCACACACCAAAGTAAACTATTACATGCATAATTAACTAGGATAAATGATCATTTGATTATTATCTACTTCTTGTGCTAGCTCGATGTTCCTTCTATGCTAAGTTTCCATTAATTGATGGCATTTTATGAACACGCCACCGTTTCCCGCCATTTCCTCACCGATTTCTCGCCACCCAGCCTAGGTGGCGCGCGACGCACGGATGCAACAAGCACAACTTGTAGCACATCCACCTTTTCCAAGCATGCCAACCCACCAAAGCACCGCCTCTGCCATCAACCTCGTCGACGAGGAAAACGAGCAGGCGTCACAACCCATCGAGGCTGAGGCGCTCCCCGGCAATGTGATGGATGACACCGTGATGCGCGTCATCACCAGGGTTGAGCAGGCCCTTGGCGCATGGCGCTCCAGTGCCACAGATCAAGATAGGCATGTCAGCGCCGGTAGGCTGCAGCTCGCAGCACAACATGATCGATGGCACGCCGCAAAGCAAGCAAGGTGCGTCTGCGCCGATAGGCTGTGGCTCGCCGCACGGCGAGACCGTTGGAGCTCCGCAGAGCGAGGGCCGTGGCACGCCGCACAACAAGAGCGGAGCCATTGGCGCTTGCCTATTGTCGACAGGGTGTCGCAGTTGGGTACACGTCCCGTTAGTACCCTCATTTCTCGCCAGGAGTGGGCAGAGGCCCTCTGCACCGTACTTGCACCGGACGCCCACCGCGTCGTTCGCATGGGTCGTACCGTTCGCCTTGTCCGTGGCCCACTTGATGCCAACGCGCTGGTCGGTAGGCTCGACCGCCTCCTTCGCCCAGGTGTCCACCTGGGCGCAGTAGAGGAACATGGTCGTCGCATCCTCGAGCTGGTGATCTCCGATGAAATAGCCAACTTGGAGCTCGACATCGCGCTCCAGATTTACCGCGAGCATGTCGACCGCTTGGACGAATGCCTACACGTGTTCAGGCAGAGCCAAGAGCTACTGTATGCAAGGGCTGCTGGTCATGTTCTCATGGACGCATTTTATTTTGTTGAGTCGTTTCAACGTGGATAGCTATGTATTCACATCAATCATAGTATTGCTCTGTTTCAATGTGTGTACTCTGTTTTTCGTTCTTATATGTTCTATTTCAATGTGTGTATATACACTTTCCATTCTGTATATGTGGATGATAACATCTAGATTCAAATTAGTATACAAAAAATAGATAGAAAATGGAATTCATAATATATATTAATTGTTCATTAGTTCATCATAGAATATATATATATAATATCATCACATATACGTGATGATACTTAACTACTAGGTACAATGCATAAAATTGAAAATAAACAATACTAAAACTAATAATCCCTCTTGGGGCTAGTATTCCGGCAGCCCATCGCCAGTAGCTCCCTGGTGCGCGGCATCTTCCCAGTGCGGAGGCAGTACTCCGCCTCCTCCGCCTCGTAGCGCTTGACATACTGATCTATCTCTTACTAGCGGACGAGCGCGAACGATCTTGCCATTTCGTTGGGCGCCCACCGGAGCTCCTCGTCGGTGGCACGCTAGAGCTTATCGGCCCACCTCCACGCAGCGACGAGGCGCTCAACGCCTTTGACCTTCCTCGCGAAGTACCCGTCTTCGTACACCTCCTCCGCACGACGACGCGCCCACCCCCAAAGCTCCGCTGCCTCCTTTTTCCAGGTGGCATCACAGGTTTCACAAGCCGCCTAGTACCTGGCTTCCTCCTCCACCATCTCCTTCTTGAATGCCACTTGCCTGGCTTTCTCAGCCGGTGGCAGCAACTTCCATAAACAAAGATTGTACTGGCCCCAAAACCAATCCAAAGTTGGGGGGTCCAGCGCAACCTCGTCCGACGATGAGTAGGGGTCCTCGTCGCTGCTATTTGAGTGAGCATCCTCGGGGGGCAGGGACTCCTTGTCGGCGCGTGGGCAGACCGGCAGCGCCATGGTAGAGATTTGAGAGAGAGAGAGAGAGAGAGAGAGAGAGGGAGAGAGAGCGGGCGAGCGAGGGGAGGATGTAGATGAGAATGCAGGTGGGGCAACATGAGCAAGGTAGTATTTATTGGCGGCTAGAATCTAGATCGACGAGAACAGTACACACACCGGTCGCCGGAACTTAAGAGTATTGTAGTTTGAATTACACACGATTCCCGTAGCAAAATCCATGTGTGAACATCATAGCTAACCCCCGCCACTCACCTACCAAACCTCGAGCCACGAGATAGAGTGCCAATCGTGTGGGGGGCGGTTTTCTTGCCAGGTCTTTACATTTTCTTTTTTGAACACCAGATATTTACATCATCTGATGATTTTTTAACTCGCACACAAGTACACAAAAATATGATTTTCAAACCATTATGGTTAGCCTTTTTTTTTACTAGAAAAGACAGTGGGAGAGGCTCCCACTAACTTTGTATTACTCACAAGAAACAATTACATCAATGTTACAAGTGGGTTTTTTAGTGGCCCCCCGGCCCTGACCTAAAAAAAGCTTTGTATGTATGTATGTATCTATCTAGGAAAGGACGAAGTTCCTCCCTATAGTTGTGTGCCAAGAGGCCCAAAATATCTTTGAACCTAATCAACCATGAACGAAAAGAGTGTGGGATCCCTCTGAAGTACACATTATTTCTCTCCTTCCACATGCTCCACACGGCCATTAAGAAAATGCCCATAAACAAAGGGTGTCGCCAGTTCTCTCTTCCACCGTGCAACAATGAGAGCCTGTTACCCAACACCGGCTAAAGCATACCGACCTTACCCAACAATGTTGGCTAAACGGGCAGGTAAAGAAAAGGTGTTCGATTGTTTCCTTAGGAGGATTTTGACACAGCATGCATGCGTAGTTGTTGCCCGCCACGACATAGTGTCTATGTCTTAACATGTTTCTGGTGTTTAGGCGGTCAACCAACAGCAGCCATCCAAACATTTTGAATTTGATCGGACTTTTGGCTTTCCAAAGCCAACCGAAGGCAACATCAGCAACCACCTCTCTGAAGCAGTGATCATAGTATTTCTTGGAGGAGAAGGCCCCACCAAGGGTGCACTCTCAGGTGTCATTGCATTCACTCTCCATAAGCACATGCATCGAGCCTCGTTGGATCTCCCTGACTTACTCTCTAGCTTGGGCAGATAGTGGTAAGTGAAAGAGCATGCTCGGGTCTATAGATGTAAGAACGTTGATAGCAGACTCGTCCTCATTTAAGCAGAAAGAGAAAGCCCCGGGGAAGAGCTCCATTAGGGGGGCATCACAATCGCTATCAAACCAGGCGTCTTTCTATAATAGGGAGGAAGATCCGTTTCCCAGAGTGACTCTGGTGGTCCCACGAAACACGTCACTGAGTTGCATTATATCACGCCACCAGAAAGAACCAACTAGGTCCATTGCATGCGGTATTTTGCACGGGTAGTAAGCATCCCAGATCAGGGTCACCCAGGGGACATCACCGTGGTTGTAGAACATAAAGAGATGTTTCAGAAGGAGGGCCACATTCTGGGTTTTGATGTCAATGATCCCAAGCCCACCTTTACGTTTTGGTCTACAAACCAATTCCCAGGCTGCCGATGAGTTATTTTTGACCCCATTTCAGAGTTCTTAGCCCAAAGACAATATCTGCGTAGTTTATCAAGGTGCTCAACCACTTTGGGGTGCAACTTAATCGTGCACATGGCATAGATTAACATTGACGTTACGACTAAATTGACCAAAGTTAGTTTGGCCCTGGATGACATCAAAGACAGAGCAGTGGACATCTTATTTTCCACTCCATGCACAAGTGGCGTGAGCTCTAGAAACATTGGCCTCATTGTGTGTGGCACCCCGTCTTAGAGCAATCGGTTTACCTTGCATTGCTAGCCTAGAGTTCTTGTCTTCTGGAAATACACAACATCTTGGTACAAAAAGCAACCGCTTCATTGATGCTAGCAGAACATAGTTCATATTACAACAAGTTCTGAGGCCAAGCGGCACACATGGTGCGGCTGAACAATATGTGCATTATTTAGTGAACATAAAGGGGCCTCGATCATGACAACTACGTGGCAGCGGAACGACAACGAAGCGGGACTCCATAGCACAGGGACACCGATGTGGACACGATCTAGAGTCGGACATCACTCCGTTCCAACGAGACTTTCCTGAAAGCTGGCATGACATGCTAGGTCAGTACATTGAATGTACTTGCAAGCTCACAAGAAGCATAAACATAATGACAAACAATATCATGATAATTAACCAGTTGAATCATTAATGCAAAATCATACTTGGGATGCAGTGATCATGATCTCATGACTTAAGTCCCTCGGACTTGCTTACCAAACGATGATCCCTCTTGGACGACAAACTGACCAACATCTTGGTCTTTAATCAGGTTACCTCGTAACCAAACAGTGATCATACTCGGATCACAAACTGGCCAACAACTTGGCCTCCAGCATCAAGATGATTTCTCAACCATCCTGTCTTCAATAGTGCAAGGTTATTATCATAGTGTGCAAAATTATTAAACTTTGATCCATGGTGTGACCTACTTTCGAGCTTGTCCGTAACCGTGGAATCGACTATCGATAGATTTAATACACTCTACAGAGGTAGCGCATTGTACCCACAGCACGGAACCCATGGCCTCGCACTCCCATTTGGGTGGACCAACGGCATTTCGATAGAACCCCTCCATTGCCATAACACTCTCCCGACCACTCTGACTCACTCCCCACTAGGCTAAGTCATGGGTGGCCACGTGCCTACCAAAGACACCAACAGCCACCGTCATGGCAAAACATAAATAGTCCCAAACGGGGACAAGGTACCATAACAACAACAGGCACACAAGGTTATGTCTGCTTACCAGGCCAGGGTAATGCATGCCCATAACCTTCCCTCGTTGGAGGCACCGACCAGAGGCATGACAACGGACCAAATAAAGGCCTTCCCACAAAGGAAAATGTGGTTGCACTGGGAAAATCTCGATTTAGTGGCACCATGACCCGGTCAACGATATGTTCAAGTTGAATTCTTATCAGGTTCAACTTAAAGTGAAAGTAACCAGTGTCATGATATGCCATGATAATGCAACACTAATATATATGCACCACATATCGTCGGAAATAACTGGATCAACTTCACCCAATACTAAGCATAGATCTCAGTAACTCACAACACCTCTCTGGTCATGGTTATTTAAAAAATTAACCATGGCAGTACCTTAGCATAATTCTTTTCTCACTCAAGAAAATATTAAGCCAACTAATTCCTTCTTCATAAACATATTACTTCTTCATAATCAAATATTATTTCTAATGACTTAAACTAACTTAGTTAGTTGTAAACTTTTGTATACTAAACATATCAACTTAAACAAGCATCCAACAGAATATATATATATATATATATATATATATATATATTAGTGAGTTAAATGCATGGATTAAATCATTTGTTCAAGTTGAAAAATCACAAATATTGCAATTGCACTATGAAAATGTTGTTGTGGCTTGCCTTAGTGCAGATGAGGGTCACACTCCTCCTGGTGATCCTCAAGACAAGCTTCACCTTCTGGAAACAATTATAAACACAAAAAGAAAATATCAAGAACCACTCTGAAATTCATCAGAAAATTTAGACAGCAGAGAAAAATCTCATTTTAGGTGTGCTGCTAGATCTTTTAATTAAGAACACAATGCAAAAAGAATCAATTCATTTGGACTTATGGTTAAAAAGTTGTGACTATTTGAAGTTCTCTAGAATAATTTGAATTTGAATTTAATCAAACAGTACTGGGGGCGATGTCGAAGCGTAAACGCCGCGGGGCGCCTCCACTCGTACCGCTTCGGGCGCGGCCAGAGTGGCTGACAGCAGGCCCCGCCAGTCAGGTGAGAGGGAGGGGGAGAGGGAAACAGAGTACGGTGGAGCTTCGCTGGAGCTCACGCTGGCGAGGAGGGCATCTTGGCCCGAGATAAATGGATGGACCGAAAGAGAATACGAAGGCGCACCTGCCCTTTCCCATAGATTAGCTAGGGGTGGTCAGACGGTGTCGGAACGGGCCTCTCCAGCGGCGACAGAGAGCGGAGGTCGCCGGAGTTGGGGATGATGGTGACCAAAGGCTGCACTAGTGACCCAAACCGGGTCGGATGACACCACTGAAGCACGAAGGAGGCTCTGGAAGAGTGGACCGAGCTTGGGAGGGGCTGGAGCTGCGGGGACGACCCGAGGGGATCACCGGCAAGCTCGAGATCAGGGAAGGTGGCCCGAGGCCTGCCCGACTGTAACACCCACGATGCGGCTATATATCCCACGTGTCGAGGCACGACTTAGAGGCATAACCGCATGGTGGTTTAGTCGGAAGAGGGGTAATCTTCACACAATCCCATGTACTGAATAAGAAAGGGATAAAGAGTGGGCTTACAATCGCCACTTCACACAAATAACAAGTTAAACATACATCATCCAAAGTACAATCAAGGTCCGACTACGAAACCAAAATAAAAGAAGACAACCCCAAATGCTTGATCCCCGATCGTCCCAACTGGGCTCCACTACTGATCATCAGGAAATGAAACATAGCAACGACCAAGGTCCTCGTCAAACACCCACTTGAGTTTGGTAGCATCACCTGCACTAGTATCGTCGGCACCTACAACTGTTTGGAAGTATCCGTGAGACGAGGACTCAGCAATCTCACACCCGCGAGATCAAGACTATTTAAGCTTATGGGTAGGGTAAGGCAATGAGGTGGAGCTGCAACAAGCACTAAGCATATATGGTGGCTAACATACGCAAATAAGAGCAAGAAGAGAAGCAACACAACGGTCAAGAAGCTAGAAGTGATCCTAAAACTACTTATGTTCAAGCATAACACAAGGCCGTGTTCACTTCCCGGACTCCACCGAAAAGAGACCATCACGGCTACACACGCGGTTGATGCATTTTAATTAAGTCAAGTGTCAAGATCTCTACAACCGGATATTAACAAGTTCCCATCTGCCACATAACCACCGTCATGGCTCTCGAAAGTTTAAGGAACATAACACCGGTATGACGGAAACTAGGACGGCAAGAGTAGAACAAAACACCAAGCATAAGGCCGAGACTTCCACCATTTACAAAGTATATAGATGCATTAATTAAAATAAGAGATATTGTGATATCCCAACATATCCATGTTCCAACATGGAACAATCTTCAACTTCACCTGCAACAAGAGGGGCTGAGCAAAAGTGGTAACATAGCCAAACAACGGTTTGCTAGGAAGGTTGGTTAGAGGCTTGAAATGGCAATATGGGAGGCATGATATAACAAGTGGTAGGTAGCTCAACATAGCGACAGAACGGATAACTAGCAAGCAAATATATAAGTGATATCGAGGGTATGGTCATCTTGACTGAAATCTCGCAAGGAAGAAGAACGACTCCATGAAGAAGATAAACGGACGTAGTCGAACGGATCCTCGCAAATGCGACGTTACTGGAACTAACAAGAAGAAGCAACACTGGAAAAGAGCAAACAACATGGTAAACACACAAGCATAACCATGGCATGATGCACAACCAAGTATGATGCATGCCCGGTTTAAAGAGGCATGGCATGGCAAAGTGCAACAAACAATACTACAAATTAAGTGCAGCTCAATATGCAACGAGTTGCATATGACGAAACACCACATTTAATGCAACAACAATTTTAAACATTTTAGATGTTTTTATCATGATGCGGATGGCATGTGCAAGTTTTATGCAATTTGGAAATGTTGACAAGAGCATGATACGAAGCATTTTGTCATCGTGGCGGAAACGAAAGGGGTGCCACGGCAACGAATCCGAAAATGATGCCATGGCAACATGTAGGTTCCGGTAGCTCATGGAGATACCGGTGCAAAAGGAAATGTGACGGGAGCAAGTCATGATGAACGTTGGGGTGCTCCCGGTTACCGGGTTCCCACATGTTGACGGCAAGGCAACGGGGAATTCGCAAAGAACAACTCGGACACGATGCAACCACGATAATCTCATACATCACATGACATTCGTCCACGGGCGTCGTTCTGGCGGTTATACCTTCGAAGCGTGCGATCGGGATGGTTCGGGTTCGACGAGGGAAGTAGAGGAAGTAGTCGTTCCGCGACAGTAGTTAAAGTAGTGGTACTATCGGTCTTCGACGGTAGTGGTACATGTTTTCCTGTAGATGTCCGGGTCAACGAGGGGGTACTTGGCGCAACATAGGTCTCCGGGGTCGTCGGGTACACGTTCACATAGTAGTCGTACACGTCGATGATAGTGGTACATGGCGAGGAACTTGACGTCCAAAGAGGCTTCGAGGGTCATCGTAGTGGTATTTGGCAAAATGCACGTCGACGGTAGTTGTTCTCGTGTCATCGTGGTACTTGGCGATATCTGTGCGTAGAGGTACTTGGCAGTTTCGTGTAGACAAACTTGAGGTACTCTGAGGCAGAGGTCTCAACATTGCAACGGTGGTCTCAACGCATCCAGATCGAAGCAAGCCCAAGGGGCCTCGGGCATCGCAGTTCTAGGCAGCGGCGGGTGCTCGTCTCCTGCTCAAAGTAGAGGTGAGGCCGACGGCACAGGGCTCGGGGAAGCAATGGTGTTGGGCGCGTCATACTCGTCCTCCCGCAAGCAGAGACAAGGACACCAGGAAGACCTACAAGGAGCAGCGGCAGGCGAAACCCTGCGAGGAGCGGGCAATAGACGACGGGATCAAGGAGGCGAGGCGACGCCGGACTTGGGCTCCGGCGGGAGGGTCCCCGGTGGGGCAAGGGAGGTGAGGAGGAGGCTCAAGAGGTCGAGGCCATGGCGACTCGACGGTGGTGCTGCAGCTTCGAGGTGATGCATCGGTGGCAGGGCGCGGCATTGGTCGAGGTCGTCGGTGGCGCATGGGGCAAGAAGAGCTCCGGCCATGGCTGTTCTCGCCAAGGAGGAGGCGGGAGAGCACGCCGGCCGAACAGAAGGCTCGCGAGGCCTCGGGCGCGGCGTGCAGAGGAGGCAGCACCTCGGCGCTGGAGCATGGCAGGAGGAGCGGAGCGGAGCAGTGGCGAGCTCGGGGCAAGGGCAGCGCCATAGGTGGGGTTCGAGGGAGATCGAGGAGAGGGACTCCTCTGGAGGCGCTATCGGGAGGAGGAAGAGGGAGATCGAGAGAGAGAGGAAGGGAATCGGGCAGGAGGCGGCGACACAGAGAGATCGAGCGCTAGTTGCGGGCTAGGGTTGGAGGGAGTTGGCTGGGCCTTGGCCTTGGTCCGGCGCTGGTGGTTGGGAGGCCCAGGTGGCCAGAGGCCTAGCTGGGCTCTCTATCTTAACTCCACATAACAGAAAAAACAAAGGAAAGGAGAAGAAAAGGAAGGGGTTAGGGGTAGAGTTTGCCATGAGGTTAATTTTTCTGGACTCACAAAAATGTGTATGTTCACAGAAAAATAGAAGTGGAAAGATTGCAGGAATTAAATTCAAACTAATTTGAATTTAATTCAAATGGGTTTGAACTAGGACTTGGTAAAAGGAAGGTCCAAAAATGTTGAGATTTTTTATGGAGCTCCGGAAAACATGAAAGAATTTATGTGCGATGTTTGAGGAGCAAACTTGAAGCAGAAAAGACATGGGCAATATTTGCAAGTGTGTTATGGTTAATTCCAAAAGAATGGAATATTTATTATAGCTCCCTAATATTGGGAGGATATGTTGTAAAGAGAATCACCATGTGAATTCCCTCGGTTTAAATGGACCAAAGATCCATGCAATTTATTTAGTTGAGTTGCAAAGATTAAAGACATGATGGCATGATGACATGAGGCAATGCAAAATATGCAATGATGAATGCAACAAGCAAAACAAAACACACGACGAAACTCGAAAAACATGGAAGGTATCTGGAGCGCCGGTCTTGGGGCGTTACAACAGTCCACCACTACCAGAGGATCTCGTCCCGAGATCTAAGGATGGTACCGGAGAAAAAACGGAAGAGGAAGAGAAGAGGTAAAACTAAGTTGCTTCTTTGACAAATGAGTGAAACCAAACAACCTTGTGAGGTTGAACAAATTGAAAGAAAGAATACAACAAAGATGGAAAAAGTTGAAAACACTCCGTTAGAAAAAAGGAACAAGGAAGATTACGGGAACCTTGTAGGTTGAAAGACATAAGAAAAAGGGTTGCAATGGTCAAGAAGTACATGCAAGCACTCCGGTAGAAATGAGATGTACAAGGAACGATAAAGATCAATTACGACAACACTCCGGTTGGAAATGGAAGGCATAGAATGTGAACTTGGAAAAAAGAAAGCACTTGGATGAGACTCCGGTTAGAAGAGGAATGATAGCCACAACACTCCGGTTAAAACAAGATAGAGAAGTAATCATAATGATATAATTTGGACAACACTCCGACTGTAAACGGAAGGAATTGAACATGATCTTGACAAGATGAGAGGATACTTGAAAAGAGGACACGACACTCCGATTAAATGGGTAAGCACGAAAAGAACATGGTCCTCACAATCTGAGATGATGAGTGAAGAGAGAAACATCACAATGCCTCCGAAACAAAAGAATAGAAGTTGGATCGTTGGAAAGGAAAGAATTGAGAAGAAAATGGCATCTTCTACTACAATTTAATTTGAAAAGCATCCTTAAAAGAAGGATTGAATGGAGTTGTTGGAAAATCAACAACGAAAAGAACAAGCTTGTTGTGGGCTTATGGAAAACATCCCAAAATTATGAGGTGACGACCGGCCACTAAACGGGAATAGTTACTTGGATTGAGATCAAGAAAGAATTGCACTTTGGAATGCAAGATGAAGAATGCTTGAACTCCTCAAAACAAGACATGTGTTGAAGACCATGTTTATTTTAGAGTATAGCTTGGCGGATCTTAGCTTCAAGAGAAATTTTGAAGAGCAATTGAAGAAAGAAAAGAATCCTTGACGAACCACCATGTAGAGCCTCCATGAAGAACTCCGGTAAGAAAAAGGATGATAAAAATAAAGAGAAGTTGAAAGAACAAGGTGAGCCTTGTAATGATTTAGATGGAGCTTCATGACGAGATCACAGAGAAAAGTTGCAACTCCGGAAAAGAAAGATGAACAACTTGAAACCAAGAATGTGATATGATGAACAAACTCCGGAAAGAAAAGATTAATCACCTCGAGGGAATAAAAATAAGATTTACTGTATGCTTATCCTTCATCAAATTAAATTGATGACCATCAATGGATTTGGCATACTACTCATTCTCGCAGGAAGGATTAAGATAGATATAGCACAAATTTGAGGAAGGTATTCAACGAACCACTGGTAGGATTTTTGGGAAGAACAAATGAATTGGTACGATCAAAAGGAAGAGGAATATTTAATGAACCACTGTAAGAATTGAAAATGAACGAAGAGAGAAAATGGCTCTTTGGGAATTAAAATGCACGAAGATACTTGAGTGAATTTAGATACAAGATGACGAGGAGATCACGAGTTGATTAGAGAGTACTTGAATAATGCACCGGAAGATTTGGAGAACGAGAGCTGAAAATTGGGATGAATAATTCTAAGATGATGGGCTATGGAGAATCAATCTGAAAATACTCTTGAGTTGCTCCGTATGGGTGAAAAGAATTCTCACAATCGAAAACAATTATGAGAGGATGGCGTCAAGCTACAACCACCGCACATCTTTGAGAGAACGGATAAAATATGAAGGAGAAACTCTTCTTTGGTCTTCAAAATTCAAGAATGGCGACAAGAAACACCACCATGAATTGTTGAGATACTCCGGGATGAAAATTAGAAAGGTTGAATTGACGATGACAAGAATTTGACTGATCTTGGAGAAAGACATTTGACTGATGATGAATCATTCTTTCGTCAAACTTTGAAATGAATTTGAGGATAACTCCAGAAAATTTAGAAGAGTCTGGTAAGATCCTGGAAAAAAACCTATAGGTTAGGGCCCACTAAAAAATACACTGTTGAATGATTTAAAAGAGAGAATGCGCTGGTTGAATTAAATGACTTGAATGAGATAACAACCTCGAGATAGCTTAAACGAATTAGCAATGGAAACGCGAATCTTGTGAGATATCTAAAGCACTTCAGAACAAATGAATAGCTTGAGGTGAATATTTTATTGGTGCACCGGAATGAGAAAGCATTTGAAATAAGGAAAGAGATATGATCAACACCGAAAGCTTGTATTGAATCTACCATAGAAGAAAAAGAATGAAGAATGATGAACTTGAAGCTCCGTTAGAATCTTCCCGAGAATCACCAGATAAGAATATTGACAAAAATGAGTGGAGAGACTTCACATCCATAAGATGGATACTCGATTAAGAAATCTGAGTCCTTGAAGAAAAAGGGTTGGGAGGGTGGGAAAAACAAAGGAACTTGGGAACTGATGGAACGAACAACACTAAGAAGACTTTGAGTTGATCTTGCGGATGTTGAAAATGATCGGACCCACTTGCAGAGGAGCACACCGGTTGAGAAGAAATTCCGATGACAAACTCGATGATCAAGAAGGATTAGTATTCCCATAGAAATATGAGAACACCACTTAGGAAAGGTATGGAATCAACACTTGACATTGAAGACTCTCGAATACCACAACTGAAAACAAAACAAAGGATTTGGCTTGCAGAATAAGCCGGAAACAAACATATGATAAATCCCATATCGTATCATGTGTCTGTTGGAAAGATATCCTACGAGATAATTGAATACCCACTTATAAACTCCCGAAACTTTCTGGTTATGCAGTCAGGTGTTGGGGATACAGGGGAAGCATAATATCTCACCCAAACTAACAATCCCTACATCCAGCTATATCCATCCTTCAACACATAACCAAGAAACCTTCAGAAACCATGTACCTCAACCTTCGAAAAGCATCCATTATACGATTTATGGCAATACTCCCGAACTCCCGCCCCAGTACTAGGTGGCGTCGAGGTTATATCACCAACAACTACATAAAGGAGATTTTTGATGTCGGCGAACCAGATATTCCAGAACTACAACAATAAAATTGTGACGACAACACCTCAGAGCTCAACTTCCTGGGACACTGCCACAACCCCTAAATGTCAGGAGGCACCAAGAACAATGTTCTCGTCACAAGAATATCGGAATGATTCCAAGATACCTGCGTGATCCTTAAAAAATTCGTGAAATTTGAGGAGATGGAAGTCAAAACTTGTATGTCAGGAGGCCTCACTAGAGCGACGAAGGGACTGAGGAGTAAAAAGAATCCTACTCTCCGATATATATAACCCTAAGACTCAAAACATTTTGTTCTAAACTCAACAACATCAGCGATTTGATCAAGCAGGGGGATCCTTAGTCGGGGATGGCTCTGATTACCAACTTGTAACACCCACGATGCGGTTATATCTCCCACGTGTCGAGGCACAACTTAGAGGCATAACCACATGGTGGTTTAGTCGCAAGAGGGGTAATCTTCACACAATCCCATGTACTGAATAAGAAAGGGATAAAGAGTTGGCTTACAATTGCCACTTCACACAAATAACAAGTTAAACATACATCATCCAAAGTACAATCAAGGTCCGACTATGGAACCAAAATAAAAGAAGACAACCCCAAATGCTAGATCCCCGGTCATCCCAAGTGGGATCCACTACTGATCATCAGGAAACAAAACATAGCAACGACCAAGGTCCTCGTTGAACTCCCACTTGAGTTCGGTAGCACCACCGGCACTGGTATCTTCGGCACCTGCAACTGTTTGGAAGTATCCATGAGTCACGAGGACTCAGCAATCCCACACCCGCGAGATCAAGACTATATAGGCTTATGGGTAGGGTAAGGTAATGAGGTGGAGCTGCAGCAAGCACTAAGCATATATGGTGGCTAACGTACACAAATAAGAGCGAGAAGAGAAGCAACGTAGCGGTCGAGAAGCTAGAAGTGATCAAGAAGTGATCCTGAAACTACTTACGTTCAAGCATAAAACAAGGCCGTGTTCACTTCCCGGACTCCGCCGAAAAGAGACCATCACGGCTACACACGCGGTTGATGCATTTTAATTAAGTCAAGTGTCAAGTTCTCTATAACCGGACATTAACAAATTCCCATCTACCACATAATCGCGGGCATGGCTCTCGAAAGTTTATACCCTGCAGGGGTTTCCCAACTTAGCCCATCACAAGCTATCACAGTCAATGAAGGATATTCCTTCTCCCGGAAAGAACCGATCAGTCTCGGAATCCCGGTTACAAGACATTTCGACAATGGTAAAACAAAACTAGCAAGACCGCCTGAATGTGCTGACAAATCCCGATAGGAGCTGCACATATCTCATTCTCAGGGCACACCGGATGGGCAAGATGTTGGGTTGGCATAGACCCTGGTTGCCCATAGGGCGCCGGACATCGCCCAGGTCGGACCAACACTTAGAGAAGCACTGGCCCGGGGGGGTTAAAATAAGATGAGCGTAAGGTTGGCCGACCCAAGGGAAGGGTAATAGGTTGTTAGGCAAATGTAAAACCAAGGTTGGGCCTTGTTGGAGGATTTTTATTCAAAGCGAACTGTCAAGGGGTTCCCATAACACCCAACCGCGTAAGGAACACAAAATCAAGGAACATAACACCGGTATGACGGAAACTAGGGCAGCAAGAGTTGAACAAAACACCAGACATAAGGCCGAGCCTTCCACCCTTTACCAAGTATATAGATGCATTAATTAAAATAAGAGATATTGTGATATCCCAACATATCCATGTTCCAACATGGAACAATCTTCAACTCCACCTGCAACTAAGAACGCTATAAGAGGGGCTGAGCAAAAGCGGTAAAATAGCCAAACACCGGTTTGCTAGGAAGGTTGGTTAGAGGCTTGACATGGCAATATGGGAGGCATGATATAACAAGTGGTAGATAGCTCGACATAGTGACAGAATGGACAACTAGCAAGCAAATATATAAGTGATATCGAGGGTATGGTCATCTTGTCTGAAATCTCGCAAGGAAGAAGAACGACTCCATGAAGAAGACAAATGGACGTAGTCGAACGGATCCTCACAAATGCGACATTACCGGAACTAACAAGAAGAAGCAACACTGGAAAGGAGCAAACAACATGGTAAACACACAAGCATAATCATGGCATGATGCACAATCAAGTATGATGCATGTCCGGTTTAAAGAGGCATGGCATGGCAAAGTGCAACAAACAATACTACAAATTAAGTGGAGCTCAATATGCAATGAGTTGCATATTGACAAAACACCACATTCGATTATTTAGTTCACCCCCGGTTATGTACCCAACAAAATTAAATGTTCCTAACATGGCAAGATGTGAAACATGAGTAAAATACACAGTTAGGCATTTTAAATGAGGCCGGAAACACCAAACAACAATTCCGGTAAATCCTCATGTGCATTAGCAATTTAATGCAACAACAATTTTAAAAATTTTAAAGTTTTTATCATGATGCGGATGACATGTGCAAGTTTTATGCAATTTGGAAATGTTGACAGGAGCATGATATGAAGCATTTTGTCATCATGGCGGAAACGAAAGGGGTGCCACAGCAACGAATCCGAAAATGATGCCACGGCAACATGTAGGTTCCGGTAGCTCATGGAGATACTGGTGCAAAAGGAAATGTGACGGGAGCGAGTCGTGATGAACATTGGGGTGCTCCCGGTTACTGGGTTCCCACATATCGACGGCATGGCAATGAGGAATTCACAAAGAAAAACTCGGACACAGTGCAACCACGATCATCTCATACATCACACAACATTCGTCCACAAGCATCGTTCCGGTGGTTATACCTTCGAAGCGTGCGTTCGGGACGGTTAGGGTTCGATGAGGGAAGTAGAGGAAGTAGTCATTCCACGACGGTAGTCAAAGTAGTGGTACTATCGGTCTTCGACGGTAGTGGTACACGTTTTCCTGTAGATGTCCGGGTCAACGATAGGAGTACTTGGCGCAACATAGGTCTCCGAGGTCATCGGGTACACGTTCACATAGTAGTCGTACACGTCGACGATAGTGGTGCATGGCGAGGAATTTGACGTCCATGGAGGCTTCGAGGGTCGACCGTAGTGGTACTTGGCAAAATGCACATCAACGGTAGTTGTTCTCGTATCATCGTGGTACTTGGCGATATCCGTGCATAGAGGTACTTGGCAGTTTCATGTAGACGAACTTGAGGTAATTCGGGGCAGAGGTCTCAAAGTTGCAAGGGTGGTCTCGACGCATCCAGATCGAAGCAAGGCCAAGGGGCGTCGGGCATCGCAAATTGAGGCAGCGGCGGGCGCTCGTCTCCTGCTCGAAGCAGAGGCGAGGCCGATGACACAGGGCTCGAGGAAGCAACGGCATTGGGCGCGTCATACTCGTCCTCCCGTGAGCAGAGACGAGGACACTAGGAAGACCTACGAGGAGCAGCGGCAGGCGAAACCCTGCGAGGAGCGGGCAACAGACGACGGGATCAAGCATGCAAGGCGGCGACGGACTTGGGCTCCGGCGGGAGGGTCCCCGATGGGGCAAGGGAGGTGAGGAGGAGGCGCAAGAGGTCGAGGCCATGGCAACTCGACGGTGGCGCTGCAGCTTCGAGGCGATGCATCGGTGGCAGGGCGCGGTGTTGGTTGAGGTCGACGGCGGCGCACGGAGCAAGAAGAGCTCCTGCCATGGCTGTTCTCTCTAGGGAGGAGGCGGGAGAGCACGGCGGCCGAACGGGAGGCTCGCGGGGCCTCGGGCGTGACCTGCAGAGGAGGCAACGCCTCAGTGCTGGAGCATGGCAGGAGGAGCGGAGCAGTGGTGAGCTCGGGGCAAGGGCAGCGCCATAGGAGGGGTTCAAGGGAGATCGAGGACAGGGACACCTCTGGATGCGCTATCGGGAGGAGGACGAGGGAGATTGAGAGAGAGAGGAAGGGAATCGGGCAGGAGGCGGCGACAGGGAGAGATCGAGCGTTTGTTGTGGGCTAGGGTTGGAGGGACAGGGATCCAGTGACTTCACTAAGCAAAGTCTCATCATGACTTTACCTAGGTGAGTGCCATCGGATCAAGATCCAGCGGTCAAGATTGATTCAAATTTTGTACTCAAAACTAAAACTGCCTAGAAAAAATTGAAAAAATTCAGGTAAGTCATACATGTTCCATTCCATATTCTGTGAAATTTTTGTTTCATTTGGATAAATGGTCTATGATTAAATAGGGTTTTATATTTCAAGATCAAAGCCCAATTAGCTGCTAAACCATTTATCCAAATGGAATGAAAATTTCCCAGAATATTCAATGGAACTTATATGACTTAGCTGAATTTTTTCAATTTTTTCTAAACAGTTTGAATTTTAAGCATAAAATTTAGACCAATCTTGTCCATTAGATCTTGATCCGATAGCCCTCACCTAGGTAAAGTCACGATGAGACTTTGCTCAGTGAAGTCACCGAATCCCTGCCCGGGTTGGAGGGGGGTCGGCTCGGCCTTGGCCTTGGGCCGGCGCTGGTGGTTGGGAGGCCTAGGTGGCCAGAGGCCTGGTTGGGCTCTCTCTCTTAACTCCAAATAACAAAAAAACAAAGGAAAGGAGAAGAAAAGGAAGTGGTTAGGGGTAGAGTTTGGCATGAGGTTAATTTTGATGGACTCACAAAAATGTGCATGTTCACAGAAAAATAGAAGTGGCAAGATTGCAGGAATTAAATTCAAACTAATTTGAATTTAATTCAAATGGGTTTGAACTAGGACTTGGTAAAAGGAAGGTCCAAAAATGTTGAGATTTTTTATGGAGCTCCGGAAAAGATGAAAGAATTTATGGGCGAAGTTTGAGGAGCAAACTTGAAGCAGAAAAGACATCAGGAATATTTGCAAGTGTGTTATGGTTAATTCCATAAGAATGGAATATTTATTATAGCTCCCTAATATTGGGAGGATATGTTGTAGAGAGAATCACCATGTGAATTCCCTCGGTTTAAATGGACCGAAGATCCATGCAATTTATTTAGTTGAGTTACAAAGATTAATGACATGATGGCATGATGACATGATGCAATGAAAAATATGCAATGATGAATGCAACAAGCAAAACAAAACACACGACGAAACTCGGAAAACATGGAAGGTATATAGAGCGCTGGTCTTGGGGAATTACACCGGCCAGGCTACGGCTTCCTACTGGTTTGTGGAGTGTGTGAGAGGGCTTGGTGATGCTCGAGAGGGCTGTAGAGGGCTGTATTTATAGCCGAGCGAGGTGAGGGGTCCAGGCTCCGCCGGAGGACACCTGGACACGGCGCGTGGCGAAGAACAGCATCGGTGAGTGAGGGGGAAGGCGACGCAGCTCACGCGAGCATTGTGAGCGGACGGAGACGAGCACCAGAATGAGGAGGGTGGCGACGAACACAGTGCGCGACACACTGTTGGGTTGGCCGGACTGCGCCCGTGCTTGCTGCGGCGAGCTCCGGCATCGGCGAGCTCCAGGAGGGAGTTAAGGGAGTAGGGACGGAGATGGTGGCGCGGTTTGGCGAGGTACGGTAGGTGGGGAAGCGAGCACGAGCCGATAGAGCGCTCGGCGGCACTCAGAGCGCGGCGACTAGCAGGTTGGCACCATGCACACGCGTGGTCACCGCGTCAACTTCGGCATAGAGCCACCGTTGGCCCCAATTTCTTGTATGGCATGTAGTCCTTAGTGTTTTGGGAAGAACCAATGCTTGGAACGAGCTCAGGTGTAGTAAGATGGATTTTCACTTCAAGGTAAGTTTCTGGGCAGTAACTTTGAGAGCTTACTGTGGCCAAAATATTAAGAGTTGGGAGCTGAGCTTTGGAGGTTAGCAATCATCTAGGAGGGTAGTGATGCACAAGAAAATTCAGCAGCATTGGAGCAAGTAAAATGGTAGTTTTGTAGAAACTACCATTTCTGTCTAGAACAGAAAACATTTTCTATAGCAAAAATATTCCAAAAAGTGATGCAATATTTTTGCTGAGAAGGTGTCCTAGGGTTCAAAGAATATTTGTGAATTTTCTCAGATTTTTGTGGGCAAGAGAAAGTGGGGTTCTTTGGAGCACAAGTGGCTGGTTAGGGTTTTAGAGGGAAAAATGAATATTTTTCATTTAAGAAAAAATATTCCTAATATTATTTTGAGGTTGACCAGGGAAGAAATGATGGCTAGAGAGAGAAATGAGTCACTTGGGTGAAAGTCAAGGTGGTGCCCAAGTGTTTAAGTCCAACTGGAGAGATTCAAAACCCTAAATTGAAACCAAAGCCAAATAAAATCAGAAAAAGAAGAGAGGGCAAAAACCAGGCTGTCACAAACCTTCTCCACTTAGGATGAAGCTCGTCCTCGAGATTCGGTTGCTCGAGAAAACAATTCTGGATAATGTGCCTTTAGAAATTCTTCTTGGTCCCAAGTGGCTTTTGCCTCTGTGTGATGCTCCCACTGAACCTTGTAAAACCTTCTTGTTTTACTACAAGTGACCCTTTCCATCTCATCCAAAATTCTGAATGGTCTCTCTTCATAGGTTAAATCCTTAGCCAACTCTATTTCTGTCATAGTAGTCTTTTTCTCGGGCGGCGATATACATCGCCTCAACAGTGAGACATGGAACACATTGTGCACTTTTGACAATTCTGGGGGCAGTTCCAACTGATATACGACAATACCCACCTTGGACATAACTGGGAATGGACCAATAAACCTGGGTGCCAATTTTCCGTGAGTCTGGAATCTCTTGACTCCTTTCATAGGAGTGACTCGGAGGTATACATGTTCTCCAGGTTCAAAACTGATCTGTCGGTGCTTTGCATCATAATAACTCTTCTGTCGAGATTTAGCCAATTGCAATATGTCTCGGATTTCCTTGACTTGCTTTTCAGCTTCCATCATTAGATCCGTTCTAAAAATACGACTATCTCCAGTTTGAGACCAATTCAACAGAGTACGGCACTTCGGCCATACAAAGCCTCATAGGGTGACATCTTTAGACTAGTCTGGAAGCTATTGTTGTAGGAGAACTCGGCATACAACAGACAGTCTTCCCATTTCGGTCCTTGGGCCAAGGCACAGGCTCGAAGCATATCTTCAAGTATTTGATTTACACGCTCAGTGTGTCCATCGGTCTGAGGTTGATAAGCGGTACTATATTTTAGCGTTGTCCCCAAGGCTTGGTGGAGACATGACCAGAAAGCGGAGGTAAAAAGTGACCCCCGGTCAGAAGTGATTGTTCGCGGTACTACATGCAGACTGACTATTCTGGACACATACAGTTGTGCGAGCCGATCGGCTCGGTATGTGGTTTTGATGGGGATAAAATGAGCTACCTTGGTTAAGGTGTCCACTATGACCCATACTGTGTTATTGCCTCACCGGGTCTTTGGTAGCCCTGTGACAAAATCCATGCAAACATCATCCCACTTCCATTGTGAAACGGGCAATGGTTGGAGGAGTCCAGCTCGTTTCTGGTGTTCTGCCTTCACTTTGTTGCATATGTCGCAACAGGCCACAAAGTAGGCAATGTCCTTCTTCATTCCATCCCACCAGAATATTTGTCGAAGGTCTTCGTACATTTTAGCACCTCCGGGGTGAATAGAATATGAAGATTCATGTGCTTCTGACGGTATTCTCTTCCTTAAATCTTCTTGCCTGGGTACACAAATCCTTCCACGGAATCACAGTGTACCTTGCTGATCCTTAGAAAAATATGAGGTCTGTCCTGCTAGCACACGCCTGTCATGTTCTTGTAAGACTGTGTCATTTGGCTGGGACTTGCGGATCTCTTCCTCGAGGGTAGGAGTAACTTCCATAATATTAGCAAGACCAGCACCAACTATGCCCAGGTTGAGCTGAATAATTTTTTTTGAAGTTCAGGAGGCAAAGATTCCATTATAGTATTCAGGCTGACAAGCTTTCGACTGAGTGCATCGGCAACCATGTTAGACTTACCTGGGTGGTAACTAATTCCTAGATCATAGTCCTTGACTAACTCAAGCCATCTTCATTGGCGGAGATTTAAATCTGGCTGAGTAAGTATGTACTTGAGACTTTTGTGGTCGGTAAATATTTGGCACCTCTTCCCAATGAGGTAGTGCCTCCAAATTTTTAGAGCATGAACGACCGCGGCTAATTCTAGATCATGAGTATGATAGTTTCCTTCGTGGGTTCGCAGCTGTCGCGATGCATATGCTACCACCTTGCCATCTTGCATAAGTACACATCCAAGGCCCTGCTAGAAGCGTCACAGTACACATCAAAGCTGCAGTAGATGTCTGGAAGAGTCAACACCGGTGCTGTTGCCAGCCGGATTTTCAGCTCATTGAAACTTTTCTCACAGTCCTCAGTCCATTCAAACTTCTTATCTTTCTTGAGCAATGTTGTCATTGGTTTGGCAATCTTGGAGAAACCTTCAATGAAATGACGGTAGTATCCAACTAATCCAAGGAAACTCATGATTTGGGATACTATCGTGGGTGCCAACCAATCGAGCACGTCTTTTACTTTGCTTGGGTCCACAACTATACTTTCTGAAGACAGCACATGCCCAATAAATCCAACTTGCTTGAGCCAAAACTCACATTTACTGAATTTGGCGTACAACTGATGGTCACGAAGTTGTTGTAATACGGCTCTGAGGTGTCCTTTGTGCTCTTCTTCACCCTTTGAGTATATGAGTATGTCATGGATGAAGACCACCACAAATTTATCTAGGAAGTCCATGAACACCTTGTTCATCATATGCATGAAGAAAGCAGGGGCATTGGTGAGGCCGAAATACATAACGGTATATTCATAAAGACCGTACCGTGTAGTGAATGCGGTCTTAGGAATATCTTCCTTTTTAATCTTGAGTTGGTGGTATCCTGTCCTTAAAACAATCTTGGAGAATACCTTTGCCCCACTGAGTTGATCAAACAGATCATCGATCCTAGGTAGTTGATATTTGTTTTTGATGGTGACATCATTCAGCTGACAGTAATCCACACACATATGGAGACCACCATCTTTCTTATCCACGAATATAGCAGGTGATCCCCATGGTGAAGAGCTAGGACAGATATATCCTTTCTGGAGCATCTCGTCAAGCTGTTTCTTTAGCTCTACCAATTCTGACGAAGGCATCCGATAATACTTCTTGTATAACGGTGCGGTTCCGGGCACAAGATCTATTACAAACTCAAGCTCTCGATCTGGCGGCGTGCCTGGCAGTTCTTCTAGGAATACATCAGGAAACTCACTGACCACAGGAATTAATTCCAATTCACCAGCCACAGCAGTGAAGACCATTTCTTTCTTGGGTATGCCCCTACGGGCATAGAATTTTGTAGTCTGCCCCTCTTGACTTGTCAAAGTGACTTCGCGGGTCGCACAATTAATACACACTTGATATTGGGTTAACCAATTCATCCCCAAAATAATGTCCAATTTGACAGACTCAATGACTATCAATGAAGTTAGAAAACGGACTCCCTTGATATTAATTTCCAGATCACGGCACCAGATTGCTTCTGAGCAAAGATCCCGGGGATTGTACCAGCATATTCTTGCTCAAAACTGAACAAGGAAATTTGTTTTGGGTAACAAAACTCTGTGAAATAAAAGAGTGGGAAGCCCCAGAGTCAAATAAAATAATGGCAGGTATGCTATTAATAGAAAACGTACCAATGACGACTTCAGGGTTCTCTTGGGCTTCGTCCACGGAGAGGTGATGGACCTGCCCAGTGATGTTTTGTTGGATAGGGCATGACTATTGGGGAACGTAGCAGAAATTCAAAATTTTCCTACGTGTCACCAAGATCTATCTATGGAGAGACCAGCAACGAGTAGAAAGAGAATGCATCTACATACCCTTGTAGATCGCTAAGCGGAAGCGTTCAAGAGAACGGGGTTGAAGGAGTCGTACTCGTCGTGATCCAAATCACCGGAGATCCTAGTGCCGAACGGACGGCACCTCCGCGTTCAACACACGTACAGCCCGGTGACGTCTCCCATGCCTTGATCCAGCAAGGAGAGAGGGAGAGTTTGAGGAAGACTCTGTCCAGCAGCAGCACAACGGCGTGGTGGTGGTGGAGGAGCATGGCAATCCTGCAGGGCTTCGCCAAGCACCGCGAGAGAGGAGGAGCACTTGGGAGAGGGAGGGCTGCGCCAGGGGCAAGGGTGAAGCTCCCATGCGCCTCCCCACTATATATAGGGGTGGAGGGGGCTGGTTTCTTGCCCTCCAAGTCCATTGGGGCGTTGGCAAAGGTGGGAGGAAAGAAATCCCATTATTTCCTTCCCCACCGATTGTTATCCCCCCTTTTTAGGGATCTTGATCTTATCCCTTCGGGATATGATCTTATTCCTTCTAAGGGGGGATCTTGGTGCGCCTTGACCAGGGGTGTGGGGCCTTGCCCCCACTACCCACGTCCATGTGGGTCCCCCCATGCAGGTGGGCCCCACTCCGGAACCTTCTAGAACCTTCCTGGTACAATACCGAAAAATCCCGAACATTTTCCGGTGGCTAAAATAGGACTTCCCATATATAAATCTTTACCTCCGGACCATTCCGGAACTCCTCGTGACGTCCGGGATCTCATCCGGGACTCCGAACAACATTCGGTAACCACATACAAACTTCCTTTATAACCCTAGTGTCATCGAACCTTAAGTGTGTAGACCCTACGGGTTCGGGAGACATGTAGACATGACCGAGACGTTCTCTGGTCAATAACCAACAGCGGGATCTGGATACCCATGTTGGCTCCCACATGTTCCACGATGATATCATCGGATGAACCACGATGTCAAGGACTCAGTCGATCCCGTATACAATTCCCTTTGTCTAGCGGTATGTTACTTGCCCGAGATTCGATCGTCGGTATCCAATACCTTGTTCAATCTCGTTACCGGCAAGTCACTTTACTCGTTCCGTAACACATCATCCCGTGATCAACTCCTTGGTCACATTGCGCATATGATGATGTCCTACCGAGTGGGCCCAGAGATACCTCTCCGTTTACACGGAGTGACAAATCCCAGTCTCGATCCGCATAAAACAATAGATACTTTCGGAGATACCTGTAGTGCACCTTTATAGTCACCCAGTTACGTTGTGACGTTTGATACACCCAAAGCACTCCTACGGTATCCAGGAGTTACATGCTCTCATGGTCAAAGGAAGAGATACTTGACATTGGCAAAGCTATAGCAAACGAACTACACGATCTTTGTGCTAGGCTTAGGATTGGGTCTTGTCCATCACATCATTCTCCTAATGATGTGATCCCGTTATCAACGACATCCAATGTCCGTAGCCAGGAAACCATGACTATCTGTTGATCACAACGAGCTAGTCAACTAGAGGCTCACTAGGGACATATTGTGGTCTATGTATTCACACGTGTATTACGATTTCCGGATAATACAGTTATAGCATGAATAAAAGACAATTATCATGAACAAGGAAATATAATAATACTTTTATTATTGCCTCTAGGGCATATTTCCAACAGTCTCCCACTTGCACTAGAGTCAATAATCTAGTTCACATCGATATGTGATTAACACTCAAGGTCACATCCCCATGTGACTTACACCCAAAGAGTTTACTAGAGTCAATAATCTAGTTCACATTTACCATGTGATTAACACTCGATGAGTTCTGGGTTTGATCATGTTATGCTTGTGAGAGAGGTTATAGTCAACGGGTCTGAACCTTTTAGATCCGTGTGTGCTTTACAAATCTCTATGTCATCTCCTAGATGTAGCTACCACGCTCTATTTGGAGCTATTCCAAATAACTGTTCTACTTGGAGCTATACTAAAAGTTGCTCCATTATACGTATCCGGTATTTCTACTCAGAGCTATCCGGATAGGTGTTAAGCTTGCATCGACATAACTCTTTACGTCGAACTCTTTATCACCTCCAAAATCGAGAAAATTCCTTAGTCCACTAGTTACTAAGGATAACTTTGACCGCTGTCCTGTGATCCATTCTTGGATCACTCTTGTACCCCTTGACTGACTCATGGCAAGGCACACTACAGGTGCGGTACACAGCATAGCATACTGTAGAGAGCCTATGATAAAAGCATAGGGGACGACCTTCGTCCTTTCTCTCTATTCTGCCGTGGTCGAGATTTTAAGTCTTAACTTCATACCTTACATCTCAGGCAAGAATTCCTTCTTTGACTGATCCATCTTGAACACCTTCAAGATCATGTCAAGGTACGTGCTCATTTGAAAGTACTATTAAGCATTTTGATCTATCTTATAGATCTTGATGCTTATTGTTCAAGTAGCCCAATCCAGGTTTTCCATTGAAAAACAGTTTTCAAATAACCCTATATGCTTTCTAGAAATTCTACATCATTTCTGATCATCAATATGTCAACAACATATACTCATCAGAAATTCTATAGTGCTCCCACTCACTTCTTTGGAAATACAAGTTTCTCATAAACTTTGTATAAACCCAAAATCTTTGATCATCTTATCAAAGCGCACATTCCAACTCCGAGATGCTTACTCCAGTCCATGGAAGGATCGCTGGAGCTAGCATACCTTTTAGCATCCTTAGGATCGACAAAAACTTTCTGATTTGTATCACATACAACCTTTCCATACGAAGACTGGTAAGGAAACTCGTTTTGTCATCCATCTACCAGATTTCATAAATGCAGCTAATGCTAACATGAATCCGACGGACTTAAGCATCGCTACGGATGAGAAAATCTCATCGCAGTCAACTCCTTGAACTTGTGAAAAACTCTTCTCCACAAGTCGAGCTTCATAGATGGTGACATTACCATCCACGTCCATCTTCTTCTTAAAGATCCATTTATCTCAATGGCTTGCCGATCTTTGGGCAAGTCCACCAAAGTCCATGCTTTGTTCTGATACATGGATCCTAGCTCGGATTTCATGGCTTCTAACCATTTGTCGGAATTTGGGCCCACCATCACTTCTCCATAGCTCATAGGTTCATTGTTGTCTAGCAACATGACCTTCAAGATAGGATTACTGTACCACTCTGAAGTAGTACGTATCCATGTCACCCTACAAGGTACGGTAGTGACTTGATCCGAAACTTCATGATCACTATCATAAGCTTCTACTTCAATTGGTGTAGGTGCCACAGGAACAACTTCCTGTGCCCTGCTACACACTTGTTGAAGAGACGGTTCAATAACCTCATCAAGTCTCCACCATCCTCCCACTCAATTCTTTCGAGAGAAACTTTTCCTCGAGAAAGGACCCGATTCTAGAAACAATCCATATTGCTTTCGGATCTGAATTAGGAGGTATACCCAACTGTTTTTGGTTTCCTATGAAGATGCATTTTATCCGCTTTGGGTTCGAGCTTATCAACCTGAAACTTTTTCATATAAGCGTCACAGCCCCAAACTTTTAAGAAACGACAACTTAGGTTTCTCTAAACCATAATTCATACGGTGTCATCTCATCGGAATTACGTGGTGCCCTATTTAAAGTGAATGTGGTTGTCTCTAATGCCTAACCCATGAACGATAGTGGTAATTCGATAAGAGACATCATGGTACGCACCATATCCAATAGGGTGCAACTATGATGTTCGGACACACCATCACATTATGGTGTTCCAGGCGGTATTAATTGCGAAACAATTTCCACAATGTCTTAATTGTGTGCCAAAACCCGTAACTCAGATATTCATCTCTATGATCATATCATAGACATTTTATCCTCTTGTCACAATGATCTGCTACTTCACTCTGAAATTACTTGAACCATTCAATAATTCAGACTTGTGTTTCATCAAGTAAATATACTCAACATTTACTCGAATCATCTGTGAAGTAAGAACATAATGATATTCACTGCATGCCTCAGCACTCATTCGACTGCACACATCAAAATGTGTTACTTCCAACAAGTTGCTATCTTGTTCCATCTTACTGAAAATGAGGCTTTTCAGTCATCTTGCCCATGTGGTATGATTTGCATATCTCAAGTGATTCAAAATCAAGTGAGTCCGAACGATCCATTTGCATGGAGTTTCTTCATGCATATACACCAATAGACATGGTTCGCATGTCTCAAACTTTTCAAAAACGAGTGCGTCCAAAGATCCATCAACATGGAGCTTCTTCATGCGTTTTATACCATTATGACTTACATGGCAGTGCCACAAGTAAGTGGTACTATCATTACTATCTTATATCTTTTGGCATGAAAATGTGTATCACTACGACCGAGATTCAATAAACCATTCCTTTAGGTGCAAGACCATTGAAGGTATTATTCAAAAATAGAGTAACCATTATTCTCCTTAAATGAATAACCGTATTGCGATAGACATAATCCAATCATGTCTATGCTCAACGCAAACACCAATCTCGGTGGTAGAGGGAGCGTGCGATGCTTGATCATATCAACCTTGGAAACACTTCCAACATATATCGTCAGCTCACCTTTAGCTAGTCTCCGTTTATTCCGTAGCTTTTATTTCGAGTTACTAACACTTAGCAACCGAACCGGTATCCAATACCCTGGTGCTACTAGGAGTACCAGTAAAGTACACATTAACATAATGTATATCCAATATACTTCTATCGACCTTGCCAGCCTTCTCATCTACCAAGTATCTAGGGTAATGCTGCTCCAGTGGTTGTTCCCCTTATTACAGAAGCACTTAGTCTCGGGTTTGGGTTCAACCTTGGGTTTCTTCACTAGAGCAGCAGCTGAATTGCCGTTTCATGAAGTATCCCTTTGTTCCCTTGCCCTTCTTGAAACTAGTGGTTTCACCAACCATCAACAATTGATGCTCCTTCTTGATTTCTACTTTCGCGGTGTCAAACATCATGAATATTTCAAGGATCATCATATCTATCCCTGATATGTTATAGTTAATCACGAAGCTCTAGCAGCTTGGTGGCAATGACTTTGGGGAAACATCACTATCTCATCTGGAGGATCAACTCCCACTCGATTCAAGTGATTGTTGTGCTCAGACAATCTGAGCACAGGCTCAACGATTGAGCTTTTCTCCCTTAGTTTGTAGGCTAAGAAAATCGTCGGAGGTCTTATACCTCTTGACGTGGGCACGAGCCTGAAATCCCAATTTCAGCCCTCAAAACATCTCATATGTTCCGCGACGTTTCGAAAACGTCTTTAGTGCCTCTACTTAAACCATTTAATTGAACTATCACGTAGTTATCAAAACGTGTATGTCCGATGTTCGCAACATCGACAAACGACGTTGGGGTTCAGCACACTGAGCGATGCATTAAGGACATAAGCTTTCTACTGATCGAATAATCGCTACTATCAACTTTCAACTATATTTTCTCTAGGAACATATCTAAACAGTGGAACTAAAGCGCAAGCTTATGACATAATTTGCAAAAGGTCTTTTGACTATGTTCAGGATAATTAAGTTCATCTTATGAACTCCCACTTAGATAGACATCCCTCTGGTCATCTAAGTGATCACATGATCCGAGTCAACTAGGCCGTGTCCGATCATCACGTGAGACGGACTAGCCAACGTCGATGAACATCTTCATGTTGATCGTATCTACTATACGACTCATGCTCGACCTTTCGGTCTCCGTGTTCCGAGGCCATGTCTGTACATGCTAGGCTCGTCAAGTTAACCCTAAGTGTTTTCGCGTGTGTAAATCTGTCTTACATCCGTTGTATGTGAACGTAAGAATCCATCACACCCGATCATCACGTGGTGCTTAGAAGCGACGAACTGTAGCAACGGTGCACAGTTAGGGGAGAACACTTCTTGAAATTTGTGTAAGGGATCATCTTATTTACTACCGTCGTCCTAAGTAAACAAGATGCATAAACATAATAAACATCACATGCAATTATATAGTAGTGACATGATATGGCCAATATCATATAGCTCCATTGATCTCCATCTTCGGGGCTCCATGATCATCATCGTTACCGGTATGACACCATGATCTCCATCATCATGATCTCCATCATCGTGTCTCCATGAAGTCGTCTCGCCAACTTATTACTTCTACTACTATGGCTACCGGTTAGCAATAAAGTAAAGTAATTACATGGCGTTGTTCAATGACACGCAGGTCATACAATAAATAAAGACAACTCCTAAGGCTCCTGCCGGTTGTCATACTCATCGACATGCAAGTCGTGAATCCTATTACAAGAACATGATCAATCTCGTACATCACATATCATTCATCACATTCTTGTTGGCCATATCACATCACATAGCATACCCTGCAAAAACAAGTTAGACGTCCTCTAATTGTTGTTGCATGTTTTTCGTGGCTGCTATGGGTTTCTAGCAAGAACGTTTCTTACCTACGCAAGACCACAACGTGATATGCCAATTGCTATTTACCCTTCATAAGGACCCTTTTCATCGAATCCGTTCCGACTAAAGTGGGAGAGACTGGCACCCGCTAGCCACCTTATGCACCAAGTGCATGTCAATCGGTGGAACCTGTCTCACGTAAGAGTACGTGTAAGGTCGGTCCGGGCCGCTTCATCCCACAATACCGTCGAAACAAGATTGGACTAGTAACGGTAAGCATATTGAACAACACCAACACCCACAACTACTTTGTGTTCTACTCGTGCAAAGAATCTACGCAATAGACCTAGCTCATGATGCCACTGTTGGGGAACGTAGCAGAAATTCAAAATTTTCCTACGTGTCACCAAGATCTATCTATGAAGAGACCAGCAACGAGTAGAAAGAGAATGCATCTACATACCCTTGTAGATCGCTAAGCGGAAGCGTTCAAGAGAACGGGGTTGAAGGAGTCGTACTCGTCGTGATCCAAATCACCGGAGATCCTAGTGCCGAACGGACGGCACCTCCGCGTTCAACACACGTACAGCCCGGTGACGTCTCCCATGCCTTGATCCAGCAAGGAGAGAGGGAGAGGTTGAGGAAGACTCTGTCCAGCAGCAGCACAACGGCGTGGTGGTGGTGGAGGAGCGTGGCAATCCTGCAGGGCTTCGCCAAGCACCGCGAGAGAGGAGGAGCACTTGGGAGAGGGAGGGCTGCGCCAGGGGCAAGGGTGAAGCTCCCATGCGCCTCCCCACTATATATAGGGGTGGAGGGGGCTGGTTTCTTGCCCTCCAAGTCCATTGGGGCGTTGGCAAAGGTGGGAGGAAAGAAATCCCATTATTTCCTTCCCCACCGATTGCTATCCCCCCTTTTTAGGGATCTTGATCTTATCCCTTCGGGATATGATCTTATTCCTTCTAAGGGGGGATCTTGGTGCACCTTGACCAGGGGTGTGGGGCCTTGCCCCCACTACCCACGTCCATGTGGGTCCCCCCATGCAGGTGGGCCCCACTCCGGAACCTTCTAGAACCTTCCTGGTACAATACCGAAAAATCCCGAACATTTTCCGGTGGCTAAAATAGGACTTCCCATATATAAATCTTTACCTCCGGACCATTCCGGAACTCCTCGTGACGTCCGGGATCTCATCCGGGACTCCGAACAACATTCGGTAACCACATACAAACTTCCTTCATAACCCTAGCGTCATCGAACCTTAAGTGTGTAGACCCTACGGGTTCGGGAGACATGTAGACATGACCGAGACGTTCTTCGGTCAATAACCAACAGCGGGATCTGGATACCCATGTTGGCTCCCACATGTTCCACGATGATCTCATCGGATGAACCACGATGTCAAGGACTCAGTCGATCCCGTATACAATTCCCTTTGTCTAGCGGTATGTTACTTGCCCGAGATTCGATCGTCGGTATCCAATACCTTGTTCAATCTCGTTACCGGCAAGTCACTTTACTCGTTCCGTAACACATCATCCCGTGATCAACTCCTTGGTCACATTGCGCATATGATGATGTCCTACCGAGTGGGCCCAGAGATACCTCTCCGTTTACACGGAGTGACAAATCCCAGTCTCGATCCGCATAAAACAATAGATACTTTCGGAGATACCTGTAGTGCACCTTTATAGTCACCCAGTTACGTTGTGACATTTGATACACCCAAAGCACTCCTACGGTATCCAGGAGTTACACGCTCTCATGGTCAAAGGAAGAGATACTTGACATTGGCAAAGCTCTAGCAAACGAACTACACGATCTTTGTGCTAGGCTTAGGATTGGGTCTTGTCCATCACATCATTCTCCTAATGATGTGATCCCGTTATCAACGACATCCAATGTCCGTAGCCAGGAAACCATGACTATTTGTTGATCACAACGAGCTAGTCAACTAGAGGCTCAGTAGGGACATATTGTGGTCTATGTATTCACACGTGTATTACGATTTCCGGATAATACAGTTATAGCATGAATAAAAGACAATTATCATGAACAAGGAAATATAATAATACTTTTATTATTGCCTCTAGGGCATATTTCCAACAATGACCCCATAAAGTTGACTTGAGGCCTGAATGGAGCATTAGTCTTGCCGTTCTTGGGACAGTGTCTGGCATAATGTCCGGTTTGACCATAGCTGGAAAAAGAATTGTTACGCTGGCACTCTTCTCGCACCGGGTTAGTCAAGACATTCTTGACTTGTGTAGTGGTTTTGTTAACATTCTACTACAAATTGGGCTTGTACTCTACTTGAGTACGCTGCCAGGTATGAGCCTTTTGCACTGGTTGCACTTCCTTCCTTGGCTCGAATTTGCTCTTGTGATCGTTATTTGCAGACTTATTGTCATGTATAAGCTTGTGCTCCCTTTCAGCAATGAGAGCCTTGTTTACCATAGTTTGGAAATCCGGGAAGTCAAACATACTGAGGGTGCATCAGAGATGCTGGTTTAATTCCCCAAGAAACTTGTCAATCTTTCTTTCTTTGGTGGCCACATCATGAAGAGAGTAACGGGCCAAATGATTGAACTTATGCAAATATTCACTCACAGACTGACTTCCTTGGAGGAGCACGAGGAATTCACGCTGCTTGATCTTCATAATTCCCGTGGGAATATGGTATTTACGAAAACTGATCCTTGAATTTTGTCCAAGTGATTCCTTCATCAGCAGGCCACATGGCTTTTGCATTTTCCCACCATATGGCGGCAGCGCCTTCAAGATAATGAGTTGCAAACAGAACCTTGTCATCCTCTTCAGTACGAGCAATCTCAAGTTTCTTCTCAATGCTTCGCAACTAGTCGTCTGTGTCCAAGGGATCAATAACCTGACTGAAACTGGGAGGCTTGGTTCTCTGAAAATCTGACAGCTTGGAGTGATGACCGTTCTAATTTCCATTCTGTCCAACCATAGCTTGCACACTCCTTAATATTTCAATCAGATCATTATTCCTCCTTTCCTCAAACATACATAGAATTTCCTTGGTGGAGGGCGGATTTTACGGTGGAGGCGATGGTGGAACGGACGGCTCGAGGGAGTGTCCTGCCTATCTTGCAGAGCGGCGAAAAGGGACATCCTCACAAGAGGCACTACTGCTGCCTCCCCGCGTCATCCTATTGTCTGTTTTCCCAAGACAACGCATCCGAGATGAGCAACATCCAAAATAGTGGAGAAAAGCCAGCGACAAAACCTGAAAGAAAACGAAATATGAACGAAGCACAGCGAAAAAAAGAAAGTTCCAACATAATTATACATAGACTCGTACATAAAAGATAAATGACATGGTAAGTTCGACTACTCTCATACATAGAACGGAACATCATGACTCATACGACTACATCCGTACATCAACCTGACAACTGCGGATACTCGAGTGCTCTAAAGCTCTGCTGGTGTTGTGGGGTCCTCTCCTGAAGCGGACTCGGATCCTGAACTGACGATGTTAACCGAAACCTCCGGGTTAAAGGTAACACGACGACGCTGCCTCGAGGGCTCTCCCTCCGGAGCAGGTGCAGGATGAGGCTGGAGCATCGGGGCTACCTTGGTAGTGAGAAGGGAAACCCACTCAGCAGGAGCACTGAGAGGATTCATGGTCGAGGTGCCCGAGCTACTCGTAGGAGTAACCGGTGAAATAGGTGAACTAGAACTGGAGGGAATATAAGGAGTAAATCTCGTAGACGATGGAGTAGTGGAAGCTCTTAGTACCAGCTAAAGCAGTGCGAGCACGAGTCAGCTCTTGAGCCAGCTGATGAATCATCAGATAGCTAGCAGTGATATAACAAGAAAGGTGGCTAGCAATACTATCAGACTTCAGATCAACGATAGGAAAACGGACACGACCATTGTCGTGCAGGGAAGGATAGTAGTGGAAACATGGGCGGTTCTGCATTCGTACCTCATTATAATGCAGCTCGATGAGGACCTCAAATGCAACAAACTGGACATCCTAAGAAGCGGTAGAAGCGAAACCGCTCCTAGAGGTATGAATATAAGTGATGGAATATGAACTGGTGCATAGAGTGACCACTGCGTGATACTCATACACTGAGTCTGCTAGACGCTCCCGGTACACACGATAGACTGGATTGTCACCGAGCGGGTACAACCGACGCCACACATTACGGAGGAGATGCGGCGACGTGTATGGCATCAGCTGCAACTGGCACGGATACGGCATCGGATCCATCTACACCCACATCCATTAGTAGGTTAGCATAAAAAATAAACGAGTGTATGCAATGCAACAACCAGCTACAATCACTACTAGCACTCAACTTATACCCTGACTAACGTCCAGTTAACACATTGGCAGCCTAGCATGTCCTACAGTCAGCGCGGCTCTGATACCAAGTGTTGTAGCACCCCGGCTCCGAGCAACCGGTTTCCCTTGCATTGCCAGCCCAGAGATCTTGTGTTCTAGCAATACACAACATCTTGGTACAGAAAGCAACCGCTTTATTGATGCTAGTGGAACATAGTTTATATTACAACAAGTTGCGAGGCCAAGCGGCACACATGGTGCGGCTGAACAATATGTACATTATTTAGCGAACATAAAGGGGCCTCGATCATGACAACTATACGGCAGCGGAACAATGACGAAGCGGGACTCTATAGCACAGGGACACCGATGTGGACACGATCTAGACTTGGACAGCACTCTTTTGCAATGTGACTTTCCTGAAAGCTGGCATGACACACCAAGTCAGTACATTGAATGTACTTGCAAGCACACAACAAGCATAAACATAATGATAAACAATATCATGATAATTAACCAATTTAATCATTAATGCAAAATCATACTTGGGATGCAGTGATCATGATCTCATGACTTAAGTCCCTTGGACTTGCTTACCAAATGGTGATCCCTCTTGGACCACAAACTGACCAACATCTTGGTCTTTAATCGGGTTACCTCGTAACCAAATAGTGATCGTAATCGGATCACAAACTGGCCAACAACTTGGCCTCCAGCATCAAGATGATTTCTCAACCATCCTCTCTTCAACAGTGCAAGGTTATTATCTTAGAGTGCAAAATTATTTAAATGTTGATCCATGGTGTGACCTACTTTCGAGCTTGTCCATAACCGTGGACTCGGCTATCGATAGATTTAATACACTCTGCAGAGGTAGTGCACTGTATCCACACCACAGAACCCATGGCCTCGCACTCCCATTTGGGTGGACCAATGACATTCCGACATAACCCCTCCATTGCCATGACACTCTCCCGGCCACTCCGACCCACTCCCCACAGGGCTAAGTCATGGGTGGCCCCGTGCCTACCAAAGACACCAACGACCACCGTCGTGGCAAAACATAAATGGTCCTAAACGGGGACAAGGTACCATAACAACAACGGGCACACAAGGTTATGTCTGCTTACTGGGCCAGGGTAACACACGCCCATAACCTTCCCTCATTGGAGGCACCGACCAAAGGCATGACAGCAGACCGAATAAAGGCCTTCCCACAAAGGAAAATGTGGTTGCACTGGGAAAATCTCGATTCAGTGGCACCATGACCCGATCAATGATATGTTCAAGTTGAATTATTATCAGGTTCAACTTAATGTGAAAGTAACCAGTGTCATGATATGCGATGATAATGCAACACTAATATATATGCACCACATATCATCAGAAATAACTGGATCAACTTTACCCAATACTAAGCATAGATCTCAATAACTCACAACACCTCTTTGGTTATGTTTATTTAACAAATTAACCATGACAATACCTTAGCGTAATTCTTTTCTTACTCAAGAAAATATTAAGCCAACTAATTCCTTTTTCATAAACATATTACTTCTTCATAATAAAATATTACTTCTAATGACTTAAAGTAAATTAGTTAGTTGTAAACTTCTGTATAGTAAACATATCAACATAAACAAGCATCCAGCAGAATATATATATATATATATATATTAGTGAATTAAATGCATGGATTAAATCATTTGTTCAGGTTGAAAAATCACAAATCTTGCAATGGCACCATGAAAATCACAAATCATTTGTTCAATTTGGACTTATGGTTAAAAATTTGTGAATATTTGAAGTTCTCCGGAATAATTTGAATTTGAATTAAATCAAACAGAACTGGGGGGCGATGTCGAAGGCGTAAACCCCACGGGGAGCCTCCACTCGTACCGCTTCGGGCGCGGCCGGAGTGGCTGACAGCGGGCCCCGCCAGTCAGGTGGGAAGGAGGGGGAGAGGGAAAAAGAGTATGGCGGAGCTTCGATGGAGCTCACGCCGGCGAGGAGGGCGTCTTGGCCCGAGCTAAAGGGATGGATCGAAAGAGAAGACGAAGGCGCACCTGCCAGTGAAGGAAATATGCTCTAGAGGCAATAATAAAGTTATTATTTATTTCCTTATATCATGATAAATGTTTATTATTCATGCTAGAATTGTATTAACCGGAAACATGATACATGTGTGAATACATAGACAAACATAGTGTCACTAGTATGCCTCTACTTGACTAGCTCATTGATCAAAGATGGTTATGTTTCCTGACCATAGACATGATTTGTCATTTGATTAACGGGATCACATCATTAGGAGAATGATGTGATTGACTTGACCCATTCTGTTAGCTTAACATTTGATTATTTAGTATGTTGCTATTGCTTTCTTCATGACTTATACATGTTCCTATGACTATGAGATTATGCAACTCCCGTTTATCGAAGGAACACTTTGTGTGCTACCAAATGTCACAACGTAACTGGGTGATTATAAAGGTGCTCTACAGGTGTCTCCGAAGGTACTTGTTGGGTTGGCGTATTTCGAGATTAGGATTTGTCACTTCGATTGTCGGAGAGGTATCTCTAGGCCCACTCGGTAATGCACATCACTATAAGCCTTGCAAGCATTGTAACTAATGAGTTAGTTGCGGGATGATGTATTACAGAACGAGTAAAAAGACTTGCCGGTAACGAGATTAAACTAGGTATTAAGATACTGACGATCGAATCTCAGGCAAGTAATATACCGATGACAAAGGGAATAACGTATGTTGTTATGCGGTTCGACCGATAAAGATCTTCATAGAATATGTAGGAGCCAATATGGGCATCCAGGTTCCGCTATTGGTTATTGACCAGAGAAGTGTCTCGGTCATGTCTAGATAGTTCCGCATGCTTAACGTTCGTTGATGATATAGTATTTATGAGTTATGTATGTTGGTAACCGAATGTTGTTTGGAGTCTCGGATGAGACCGCGAACTTGACGAGGAGCTCCGGAGGTAAAGATTCATATATAGGATGATATGGTTAGGCCAAGAGGTCAGGCCCACGGGGCTATAAGTCGGTGCAAAAGGAGTTTTGCGGAGGCCAGGGGGCTAAACGCCGGAGACCCTGGCGTCTAGCCCTGGGTCATACGCCGAGGCCCATGGCGTCTGGGCCAGACGCCAAGGATTGTGGCGTTTGGCTCTGGAGTCCGAGTGGGACTCTTGCCTTTCGGGCAAAACCGACTTTGAGGAGGCTTTTGCTCCAAGTTTCGACCCCAGGGCTCAACATATAAATAGAGGGGCAGGGCTTGCACCAAAGACACATCAAGAAACACCAAGCCGTGTGCCGGCTACCCCGTCCCCTCTAGTTTATCCTCCGTCATAGTTTTCGAGTGTGATAACCCACAAGTATAAGGGATCGCAATAGTTTTTGAGGGTAGAGTATTCAACCCACATTTATTGATTCGACACAAGGGGAGCCAAAGAATATTCTCAAGTATTAGCAGCTGAGTTGTCAATTCAACCACACCTAGATAACTTAATATCTGCAGCAAAGTATTTAGTAGCAAAGTAATATGATACTAGTGGTAACGGTAGCAAAAGGTAATAGTAGAAAAAGTAATGTTTTTGGTATTTTGTAGTGATGATAGCAATACCAACGGAAAAGTAAATAAGCGAAGAACAATATATGGAAAGCTCGTAGGCAATGGATCAATGATGGAAAATTATGCCGAATGCGGTTCATCATGTAACAGTCATAACCTAGGGTGACACAGAACTAGCTCCAAGTCATCGATGTAATGTAGGCATGTATTCCAAATATAGTTATACGTGCTTATGGAAAAGAACTTGCATGAAATCTTTTGTCCTACCCTCCCGTGGCAGCGGGGTCCTGGCGGAAACTAAGGGATATTAAGGCCTCCTTTTAATAGAGTACCAGAACAAAGCATTATCACATAGTGAATACATGAACTCCTCAAACTAAGGTCATCATCGGTAAGTATCCCGATTATTGTCACTTCGGGGTTAACGGATCATAACACATAATAGTTCCTATAGACTTGCAAGATAGGATCAAGAACTCTTATATATTGATGAAAACATAATAGGTTCAGATCTGAAATCATGGCACTCGGGCCCTAGTGACAAGCACTAAGCATAGAAAAGTCATAGCAACATTAATCTCAGAACATAGTGGATACTAGGGATCAAACCCTAACAAAACTAACCCGATTACATGATAGATCTCATCCAACCCATCACTGTCCAGCAAGTCTATGATGGAATTACTCATGCACGGCGGTGAGCATCATGAAATTGGTGATGGAGGATGGTTGATGATGACGATGGCGATGGATTCCCCTCTCTGGAGCCTCGAACGGTCTCCAGATCAGCCCTCCCGAGAGGTTTTAGGGCTGGGCAGTGGCTCCGTATCGTAAAATGCAATGAATTCTTCTCTCTGATTTTTTTCTCCCCGAAAGCAAATATATAGAGTTGGAGTTGAGGTCGGAGGAGCTCCAGGGGGCCCACGAGGTAGGGGGTGCGCCCTAGGGGGCAGGCGTGCCCCCCATCCTCGTGGACAGGTGGTGGGCCCCCTGGTCTTCTTCTTTTGCAGGGATTTTTTATTATTTCCGAAAAGATGTTCCGTGAAGTTTCAGGTCATTCTGAGAACTTTTGTTTCTGCACATAAATAACACCATAGCAATTCTGCTGAAAACAGCGTCAGTCCGGGTTAGTTCCATTCAAATCATGCAAGTTAGAGTCCAAAACAAGGGCAAAAGTGTTTGGAAAAGTAGATACGACGGAGTCGTATCAACTCCCCCAAGCTTAAACCTTTGCTTGTCCTCAAGCAATTCAGTTGACAAACTGAAAGTGATAAAGAAAAACTTTTACAAACTCTGTTTGCTCTTGTTGTTGTAAATATGTAAAGCTAGCATTCAAGTTTTCAGCAAAGATTATGAACTAACCATATTCACAATAACGCATAGGTCTCATGTTTACTCTCAATGGCATAATCAACTAGCGAGCAATAATAATAAATCTCGGATGACAACACTTTCTCAAAACAATCATAATATGATATAAGAAGATGGTATCTCGCTAGCCCTTTCTGAGACCGCAAAACATAAATGCAGAGCACCTTTAAAGATCAAGGACTAACTAGACATTGTAATTCATGGTAAAAGAGATCCAGTCAAGTCATACTCAATGTAAACTATCAATAATGAATGCAAATGACAGCAGTGCTCTCCAACTGGTGCTTTTTAATAAGAAGATGATGACTCATCATAAAAGTAAATAGATAGGCCCTTCACAGAGGGAAGCAGGGATTTGTAGAGGTGCCAGAGCTCGGTTTTAAAATAGAGAAGAAGAATATTTTGAGCGGTATACTTTCATTGTCAACATAACAACCAAGAAATGGCAATGTCTTCCCTGCTACACACATTATAGGCGGTTCCCAAACAGAATGGTAAAGTTTATACTCCCCCTCCACCAACAAGCATCAACCCATGGCTTGCTTGAAACAACGACTGCCTCCAACTAACAAGAGTCCTAGGGGGAGTTTTGTTTGCAGTTATTTTGATTTGATTTGCATAAAGCATGGGACTGGCCATCCCGGTTGTTGGGGAACGTAGAAGAAATTTAAAATTTTCTACGCATCACCAAGATCAATCTACAGAGTCATCTAGCAATGAGAGAGAGGGAGTGCATATTCATACCCTTGAAGATCGGTAAGCGGAAGCGTTCAAGAGAACAGGGTTGATGGAGTCGTACTCGTCGTGATCTAAATCACTGATGATCCTAGCGCCGAACGGACGGCACCTCCGCGTTCAACACACGTACAGAGCAGAGACGTCTCCTCCTTCTTGATCCATCAAGGGGGAAGGAGAAGTTGATGGAGATCCAGCTGCACGACGGCGTGCTGGTGGAAGTAGCGGGATCCTGGCAGGGCTTCGCCAAGCACAAGCGGGGAGGAAGAGGTGTCACGGGAGGGAGGGAGGCGCCAGGGCTTCAGGTGCGGCTGCCCTCCCTCCCCTCCACTATATATAGGGGCCTAGGGGGGCGCCGTCCCCTTGTAGATCCAATCTAGGGAGGGGGCGATAGCCCTACGGGTGGCTTGGCCTCCAAGCCAAGTGGAGGCGCCCCCACCCCTTAGGGTTTCCAACCCTAGGCGCATGGGAGGCCCAAGGGGGGCGCACCAGCCCACCAGGGGCTGGTTTCCACGCCCCTTCAGCCCATGGGGCCCTCCGGGATAGGTGGCCCCACCCGGTGGAACCCCGGGACCCTTCCGGTGGTCCCGGTACAATACCGATGACCCCCGAAACCTTCCCGGTGGCCGAAACTGGACTTCCTATATATATAAATCTTTACCTCTGGACCATTCCGGAACTCCTCGTGACATCTGGGATCTCATCCGGGACTCCGAACAACTTTCGGGTTACCGCATACTAATATCTCTACAACCCTAGCGTCACCGAACCTTAAGTGTGTAGACCCTACGGGTTCAGGAACCATGCAGACATGACCGAGACAACTCTCCGGCCAATAACCAACAACGGGATCTAGATACCCATGTTGGCTCCCACATGTTCCACGATGATCTCATCGGATGAACCACGTTGTCAAGGATTCAATCAATCCCATATTCAATTCCCTTTGTCTATCGGTACGATACTTGCCCGAGATTCGATCATCGGTATCCCGATACCTCATTCAATCTCGTTACCGGAAGGTCTCTTTACTCGTTCCGTAACACATCATCCCGTGATCAACCCCTTGGTCACATTGTGCACATTATGATGATGTCCTACCGAGTGGGCCCAGAGATACCTCTCCGTTACACGGAGTGACAAATCCCAGTCTCGATTCGTGCCAACCCAACAGACACTTTCAGAGATACCCGTAGTGCACCTTTATAGCCACCCAGTTACGTTGTTACATTTGGCACACCCAAAGCATTCCTACGGTATCCGGGAGTTGCACAATCTCATAATCTAAGGAAATGATACTTGACATTAGAAAAGCTTTAGCATACGAACTACACGATCTTGTGCTAGGCTTAGGATTGGGTCTTGTCCATCACATCATTCTCCTAATGATGTGATCGCGTTATCAAAGACATCCAATGTCCATGGTCAGGAAACTGTAACCATCTATTGATCAACGAGCTAGTCAACTAGAGGCTTACTAGGGACATGGTGTTGTCTATGTATCCACACATGTATCTGAGTTTCCTATCAATACAATTCTAGCATGGATAATAAACGATTATCATGAACAAGGAAATATAATAATAACTAATTTATTATTGCCTCTAGGGCATATTTCCAACAGTCTCCCACTTGCACTAGAGTCAATAATCTAGTTGACATCGCTATCTGATTAACACTCAAGGTCACATCCCCATGTGACTAACACCCAAGAGTATACTAGAGTCAATAATCTAGTTCACATTACCATGTGATTAACACTCAATGAGTTCTGGGTTTGATCATGTTATGCTTGTGAGAGATGTTATAGTCAACGGGTCTGAACCTTTCAGAGCCGTCTGTGCTTTACAAATCTCTATGTCATCTTGTAGATGAAGCTACCACGCTCTATTTGGAGCTATTCCAAATAACTGTTCTACTATACGAATCCGGTTTACTACTCAGAATCATCCAGATTAGTGCCAAAGATTGCATCGGCGTAACCCTTTACGACGAACTCTTTTATCACCTCCATAATCAAGAAAATTCCTTAGTCCACTAGTTACTAAGGATAACCTTGACCGTTGTCCTATGATCCATTCCTAGATCACACTTGTACCCCTTGACTGACTCATGGCTTGGCACACTTCAGGTGCGGTACACAGCATAGCATACTATAGAGCCTACGTCTAAAGCATAGGGGACGACCTTCGTCCTTTCTCTCTCTTCTGTCGTGGTCAGGTCTTGAGTCTTACTCAATACTCACACCTTGTAACACAGCCAAGAACTCCTTCATTGCTGATCTATTTTGAACTCCTTCAAAATCTTGTCACGGTATGTATTCATTTGAAAGTACTATTAAGCATTTTTTATCTATCCTTATAGATCTTGATGCTCAATATTCAAGTAGTTTAATCCAGGTTTTCCATCGAAAAACACTTTTCAAATAACCCTGCATGCTTTCTAGAAATTCTACATCATTTTTGATCAATAATATGTTAACAACATATACTCATCAAAAATTCTATAGTGCTCCCACTCACTTCTTTGGAAATACAAGTTTCTCATAAACTTTGTATAAACCCAAAATCTTTGATCATCCCATCAAAGCGTACATTCCAATTCCGAGATGCTTACTCCAGTCCTTAGAAGGTTTGCTGGAGCTTTGCATACTTGTCAGCATCTTTCAGGATTGACAAAACCTTCTGGTTGTATCACATACAACCTTTCCTCAAGAAAAACATCGAGGAAACAATGTTTTGACATCCTTTCTGCAAGATTTCATAAATAATGCAGTAACTGCTAACATAATTCCAACAGACTCTTAGCATCGCTACGAGTGAGAAAGTCTCATCGTAGTCAACTCCTTGAACTTGTCGGGAAACATCTTAACGACAAGTCGAGCTTTCTTAATGGTGACACTTACCATCAATGTCTGTCTTCCTTTTAAAATCCATCTGCACCCAACAGCCTTACGACCATCAAGTGGTTCTTTCAAAGTCTATACTTTCTTTTATACATGGATCCTCTCTCGGATTTTATGGCCTCGAGCCATTCTTCGGAATCTGGGCCCACCATCACTTCACCATAGCTCGTAGGTTCATTGTTGTCTAGCAACATGACTTCCAAGACAGGATCACGTACCACTCTGAAGTAGTATGCATCCTTGTTGACCTATGAGGTTTGGTAGTGACTTGATCCGAAGTTTCATGATCACTATCATAAGCTTCCACTTCAATTGGTGTAGGTGCCATAGGAACAACTTCCTGTGCCCTGCTACACACTAGTTGAAGTGACGGTTCAGTAACCTCATCAAGTCTCCACCATCCTCCCACTCAATTCTTTCGAGAGAAACCTTTCCTCGAGAAAGGACCCATTTCTAGAAACAATCACTTTTTCTTCCCGACCTGAAATAGGAGGTATACCCAACTATTTTTGGGTATTCTATGACAGCTTAGGTTTCTCTAAACCTATAGTTCATACGGTGTCGTCTCAATGGAATTGTGTGGTGCCCTATTTAAAGTGAATGCAGTTGTCTCTAATGCCTAACCCATAAACGATAGTGGTAATTCGATAAGAGACATCATGGTATGCACCATATCCAATAGGGTGCAGTTGTGATGTTCGGACACACCATCACACTATGGTGGTCCAGGAGGTATTAGTTGTGAAACAATTTCCACAATGTCTTAATTGTGTGCCAAACTCGTAACTCAGATATTCATCTCTATGATCATATCATAGACATTTTATCATCTTGTCACGACGATCTTCAACTTCACTCTGAAATTACTTAAACCTTTCAATAATTCAGAGTTGTGTTTCATCAAGTAAATATACACAGCATCTACTCAAATCATCTGTGAAGTAAGAACATAATGATATCCACTGCGTGCCTCAGTACTCATTGGACTGCACACATCAAAATGTATTACTTCCAACAAGTTGCTTTCTTGTTCCATCTTACTGAAAACGAGGCATTTCAGTCATCTTGCCCATGTGGTATGATTTGCATGTCTCAATTGATTCAAAATCAAGTGAGTCCAAATGATCCATCTGCATGGAGTTTCTTCATGCATATCTACCAATAGACATGGTTCGCATGTCTCAATCTTTTCAAAAATGAGTGAGTCCAAAGATCCATCAACATGGAGCTTCTTCATGCGTTTTTATACCAATATGACTCAAATGGCAGTGCCACAAGTATGTGGTACTATCATTACTATCTTATATCTTTTGGCATGAACATGTGTATCACTATGATCGAGATTCAATGAACCATTCATTTTAGGTGCAAGACCATTGAAGGTATTATTCAAATAAACAGAGTAACCATTATTCTCCTTAAATGAATAACTGTATTGCGATAAACATAATCCAATCATGTCTATTCTCAACGCAAACACCAAATAACAATTATTTAGGTTTAACACCAATCTCGATGGTAGAGGGAGCATGCTATGGTTGATCATATCAACCTTGGAAACACTTTCAACACATATCGTTATCTCACCTTCAGCTAGTCTCTGTTTATTCCATAGCCTTTTATTTCGAGTTACTAACACTTAGCAACTGAACCGGTATTTTAATACCCTGGTGCTACCAGGAGTACTAGTAAAGTACACAATAATATAACGTATTTCCAAAATACTTCTGTCTACCTTGCCAGCCTTCTCATCTACCAAGTATCTAGGGTAGTTCTGCTTCAGTGACCGTTCCCCTCATTACAGAAGCACTTAGTCTCGGGTTTGGTTCAACCTTGGGTTTCTTCACTAGAGCAGCTACTGATTTGCCGTCTCATGAAATATCCCTTCTTTCCCTTGCCCTTCTTGAAACTAGTGGTTTAACCATCAACAATTTATGCTCCCACTTGATTTCTACTTTAGCGGTGTCAAGCATCGCGAGTTGCTCAAGGATCATCATGTCTATCCTTGATATGTTATAGTTCATCACGAAGCTCCAATAGCTTGGTGGAAGTGACTATGGAGAATCATCACTATCTCATCTGGAAGATTAACTCCCACTTGATTCAAGCGTTTGTAGTACTCAGACAATCTGAGCACATGCTCAACGATTGAGCTTTTCTCCCTTAGTTTGCGGGCTTAAGAAACTTGTCAGAGGTCTCATACCTCTTGACGTGGGCACTAGTCTGAAATCCCAATTTCAGTCTTTGGAACATCTCATATGTTCTGCGACGTTTCAAAACCGTCTTTGGTGCCACAATTCTAAACCGTTAGCATTACGCACTAAACTATCATGTAGTCATCAAAACGTGTATGTCAGATGTTTCCCAACATCTACAGACGACGCTCGAGGATCAGCACACTGAGTGGTGCATTAAGGACATAGTCCTTCTGTGCAGCAATGAGGACAATCCTCAGTTTACGGACCCAGTCCGCAGAGTAGCTACTGTCAACTCTCAACTAAATTTTCTCTAGGAACATATCTAAAACAGTAGAACTATAGCGCACGCTACAACATAATTTGCAAAGACCTTTTGACTATGTTCATGATAATTAAGTTCATCTAATCAAATTATTTAATGAACTCCCACTTAGATAGACATCCCTCTAGTCATCTAAGTGATACATGATCCGAGTCAACTAGGCTGTGTCCGATCATCATGTGAGACGGACTAGTCATCATCGGTGAACATCTTCATGTTGATCGTATCCACTATATGACTCATGTTCGACCTTTCGGTCTTCCGTGTTTCGAGGCCATGTCTGTACATGCTAGGCTCGTCAAGTTAACCTAAGTGTATTGCGTGTGTAAATCTGGCTTACACCCGTTGTATGCGAACATTAGAACCAATCACACACGATCATCACGTGGTGCTTCGGAACAATGGACCTTAGCAACGGTGCACAGTTAGGGGGAACACAATTCTAGATATTTTAGCGAGGGATCATCTTATTTATGCTATCGTCGTTCTAAGCAAATAAGATGTAAACATGACAAACATCACATGCAAATCATAAAGTGACATGATATGGCCAATATCATCTTGCGCCTTTGACCTCCATCTTCGAGGCACGGCATGAACACCATCGTCACCGGCATGACACCATGATCTCCATCATCATGATCTCTATCATTGTGTCTTCATGAAGTTGCCTCGCCAACTATTACTTCTACTACTATGGCTAACGGTTAACAATAAAGTAAAGTAATTACATGGCGTTTTCATTGACACACAGGTCATAAAATTTTTTAAGACAACTCCTATGGCTCCTGCCGGTTGTCATACTCATCGACATGCAAGTCGTGTTTCCTATTACAAGAACATGATCAATCTCATACATCACATATATCATTCATCACATCCTTTTGGCCATATCACATCACAAAGCAAACCCTGCAAAAACAAGTTAGACGTCCTCTAATTATTGTTGCATGTCTTACGTGGCTGCTATGGGTTTCTAGCAAGAATGTTTCTTACCTACGCAAAACCACAATGGTGATATGCCAATTGCTATTTACCCTTGATAAGGACCCTTTTCATCGAATCTGATCCGACTAAAGTGGGAGAGACAGACACCCGCCAGCCACCTTATGCATCAAGTGCATGTCAGTCGGTGGAACCAGTCTCACGTAAGCGTACGTGTAAGTTCGGTCCAGGCTGCTTCATCCCACAATGCTGCCGGATTAAGATAAGACTAGTAACGATAAGCAAATGGAACAAATCATCGCCCACAACTACTTTGTGTTCTACTCGTGCATAGAATCTACGCATAGACCTAGCTCATGATGCCACTATTGGGGAACGTAGCACAAATTTAAAATTTTCTACGCATCACCAAGATCAATCTATGGAGTCATCTAGCAATGAGAGAGAGGGAGTGCATCTTCATACCCTTGAAGATCGCTAAGCGGAAGCGTTCAAGAGAACGGGGTTGATGGAGTCGTACTCGTCGTGATCTAAATCACCGATGATCCTAGCACCGAACGGACGGCACCTCCGCGTTCAACACACGTACGGAGCGGAGACGTCTCCTCCTTCTTGATCCAGCAAGGGGGAAGGAGAAGTTGATGGAGATCCAGCAGCACGACGGCATGGTGGTGGAAGTAGCGGGATCCCGGTAGGGCTTCGCCAAGCACAAGCGGGGAGGAAGAGGTGTCACGGGAGGGAGGGAGGCGCCAGGGCTTCAGGTGCGGCTGCCCTCCCTCCCCTCCACTATATATAGGGGCCTAGGGGGGCGTCGGCCCCTTGTAGATCCCATCCAGGGAGGGGGACGGCAGCCATAGGGGTGGCTTGGCCTCCAAGCCAAGTGGAGGCGCCCCCACCCCTTAGGGTTTCCAACCCTAGGCGCATGGGAGGCCCAAGGGGGGCGCACCAGCCCACCAGGGGCTGGTTCCCACGCCCCTTCAGCCCATGGGGCCCTCCGGGATAGGTGGCCCCACCCGGTGGACCCCCGGGACCCTTCCGGTGGTCCCGGTACAATACCGATGACCCCCGAAACCTTCCCGGTGGCCGAAACTGGACTTCCTATATATATAAATCTTTACCTCTGGACCATTCCGGAACTCCTCGTGACATCTGGGATCTCATCCGGGACTCCGAACAACTTTCGGGTTACCGCATACTAATATCTCTACAACCCTAGCGTCACCGAACCTTAAGTGTGTAGACCCTACGGGTTCAGGAACCATGCAGACATGACCGAGACAACTCTCCGGCCAATAACCAACAGCGGGATCGGGATACCCATGTTGGCACCCACATGTTCCACGATGATCTCATCGGATGAACCACGATGTCAAGGATTCAATCAATCCCATATTCAATTCCCTTTGTCTATCGGTACAATACTTGCCCGAGATTCGATCGTCGGTATCCCGATACCTCATTCAATCTCGTTACCGGCAAGTCTCTTTACTCGTTCCGTAACACATCATCTCGTGATCAACCCCTTGGTCACATTGTGCACATTATGATGATGTCCTACCGAGTAGGCCCAGAGATACCTCTCCGTTACACGGAGTGACAAATCCCAGTCTCGATTCGTGCCAACCCAACAGACACTTTCAGAGATACCCGTAGTGCACCTTTATAGCCACCCAGTTACGTTGTGACGTTTGGCACACCCAAAGCATTACTACGGTATCTGGGAGTTGCACAATCTCATGGTCTAAGGAAATGATACTTGACATTATAAAAGCTTTAGCATACGAACTACACGATCTTGTGCTAGGCTTAGGATTGGGTCTTGTCCATCACATCATTCTCCTAATGATGTGATCGCATTATCAATGACATCCAATGTCCATGGTCAGGAAACCGTAACCATCTATTGATCAACGAGCTAGTCAACTAGAGGCTTACTAGGGACATGGTGTTGTCTATGTATCCACACATGTATCTGAGTTTCCTATCAATACAATTCTAGCATGGATAATAAACGATTATCATGAACAAGGAAATATAATAATAACTAATTTATTATTACCTCTAGGGCATATTTCCAACACCGGTTACCAGCCATTTTCTCGTGAGTGAGGAGCGGAGTCCTCTCCTCTTGAGAATAACCCGCCTAACATGGAAGATACGGACAACCCTAGTTGATACATGAGCTATTCGAGCATACAAAACATGATATTTATATGAAGGTTTAGAGTTTGGCACATACAAATTTACTTGGAATGGCAGGTAGATACTATAGGTAGGTATGGTGGACTCATATGGAATAACTTTGGGGTTTATGAAGGTGGATGCACAAGCAGTATTCCCGCTTAGTACAGGTGAAGTCTAGCAAAAGACTGGGAAGCGACCAACTAGAGAGCGACAACAGTCATGAACATGCATTAAAATTAATCAACACCGAATGCAAGCATGAGTAGGATATAATCCACCATGAACAAAAATATCGTGAAGACTATGTTGATTTTGTTTCAACTACATGTGTGAACATGCGCCAAGTCAAGTCACTTAAATCATTCAAAGGAGGATACCACCCTATCATACCACATCACAACCATTTTAATAGCATGTTGGCACGCAAGGTAAACCATTATAAGCTCCCAGCTAATCAAGCATGGCACAAGAAACTATGATCTCTAGTTGTCATTGCAAACATGTTTATTCATAATAGGCTGAATCAGCAACGATGAGCTAATCATATTTACAAAAACAAAACAGGTCGAGTTCATACCAACTTTTCTCATCTCAGTCAGTCCATCATATATCGTCATAATTGCCTCTCACTTGCACAAGCGAATGATGTGGATAATAATAATAGTGCGAGTGCATTGGACTAAGCTGGAATCTGCAAGCATTCAGTAAATAGGAGAAGACAAGGCAATATGGGCTCTTTTGTCAGATCAACAATTATGCATATAAGAGCCACTTTAACAATTTAATCATGGTCTTCTCCTATCAACCCCCAAAGAAAAGAAAAGAAATAAAACTATTTACACGGGAAAGCTCCCAACAAGAAAAAGAAGAATAGGAAATCTTTTTGGGTTTTCTTTTTAATTACTACTACAAGCATGGAAAGTAAACTAATTAAAAGCTACAACTAATTTTTTTGGTTTTTCTTAAGGTTTATTAAACACACAAGAAGAAAGCATGAAAAGGAAATAAACTAGCATGGTTGATATAATGAAAAAGTATGAGCACCCACATCTAGCAATGAGTGTGTGAACATAAATGTAATGTCGGTGAGAAATACGTACTCCCCCAAGCTTAGGCTTTTGGGCTAAGTTGGTCTATGGCCACGGCTGGCCTGGAGGATATCCATAATAGTAGTTGGGGTCGTACTGAGATGCAGCAGCTATCGCCTCCTGAGCTGCAGCGTGGCGACGAGCGGCCTCAGCCCTCCTCTCGTACTCATCTGTCTCCTCTCTGGTAATAACATATCTTCCTTTTACCTGATAATCAAAGAAGGCAGGAGCAGGGAGAGTAATACGGACAACACGCCATCTGTCAAAGATTAGTCGATACTGGAGAGGTGATTCACTCCTCTCAACAAACTGGTGGTGAACCATAGCATTAAAATCTAGGTAAGCGGGAGGCAATTCAATATCATCCTCGCGTATGGTTACACCAAGAAAATCAGCTAAGCGGGTTGCATAAGTTCCACCAAAGAAATCTCCATTAAATCTATTAAGATGCAACCTACGTGCAACAATGGCTCCCAAATTATAGGATCTGTCTCCTAACACAGCACTCCTAAGAATACTGAGGTCATGAACACACATATGACATGCTTCATCTTTACCATTTATGCATCTACCTATGAAGAGAGCAAAATAATGTATAGCAGGAAAATGAATGCTCCCTATGGTAGCTTATGTTATATCTCTGGATTCCCCCACAATTATACTAGCAAGAAAATCTCTAAATTCAGATTTGCAAGGTTCCCCGATACTACCCCATTGTGGAAGTTTGCAAGCAGTGGTAAAATCCTCCAAGTCCATAGTATAAGAAAGATCAAACAGGACAGTTGGAGAATGACGTGAAGATGAAAATTCAAACCTCCTCACAAAGGAACTAGTGAGATAGTGATACTGGCTGCACTTCTCTTCCTCGAAGCTCAGAAGATCCATGTTACACAAATATGCGTTCAATTCTTCCTTAATTCCCGCCCGATCCATAAAGTTCTCAGAAGGCCATTCACAAGGACGCACTGGAGCATCTCTTGGTGGTTCTTCATCAGCATCATGCATTACAAGCCTGGGTCCTTGCTTCCTTGAAGAACCACCTTGGAACATTTTCCTAAGCATATTTCTTCCTCTGAAAAATTTCTGAAATTTTTAGTAACTTCAAAATAAAAGTGAACCAAACTCAATAATATTGATAGCAACTACTCATACAAGTGCCTAGAGCCCATATCATGCATCAAAACTACTTGGAACAATATAAATTTGACATGCAAGCTCAAGAACATGGTCACCTAGGCAGCACAAATTTGCAATGAATAAAGCACTAGAACAAAAACTATTTGGACCAATGGAGGAGTCACATACCAAGGAACAATCTCCCCAAGCAGTTTTGTGAGAGGTGCTTTGAGCAAGGAGATCAAAAAATGGAAGCAAAATGAGCTTGGACTCGGGTTTGAGCTGGATATTCGTGTTTGTGGGAGGAAGAGGGAGTGCGTGGGTGAAAGGATAAGTGGAGGAGGGCTACCATGGGCCCACGAGGCAGGGGGCGCGCCCAGGGGGTAGGGCGCGCCCCTGACCCTCGTGGCCAGGTGCGAGCTCCTCCTGCTGTGTTCTTGATGCCAAATATTCACAAATATTCCAGAAAAAATCATATTTAAATTTCAGGGCATTTGGAGAACTTTTATTTTCGGGGTATTTTTATATTGCACGGATAAATCAGATAACAGATAGAAAAAATACTATTTTTATTTTATTTAATATAAATAACATAAAGTAAGAGGAGGGTACAGAAGGTTGTGCCTTCTAGTTTCATCCATCTCATGCTCATCAAAAGGAATCCACTAACAAGGTTGATCAAGTCTTGTTAACGAACTCATTCCGAATAACATGGAACGGGAGAAATTTCGAATAACACTATGTTACCTCAACGGGGATATGCACATCCCCAATAATAAGAATATCATATTTCTTCTTGACAGTAGGAAGAGGAAATTCAAAACCTCCAAATATAATCGATGGAATTTTTCCAATAAAGTTGATACTATGAACTTGAGATTGTTTCCTCGGAAAGTGTACCGTTTGCTCATTACCATTAACATGAAAAGTGACATTGCCTTTAGTGCAATCAATAACAGCCCCTGCAGTATTCAAAAAGGGTCTTCCAAGAATAATAGACATACTATCGTCCTCGGGAATATCAAGAATAACAAAGTCCGTTAAAATAGTAACGTTTGCAACTACAATAGGCACATCCTCACAAATACCGACAGGTATAGCAGTTGATTTATCAGCCATTTGCAAAGATATTTCAGTAGGTGTCAACTTATTCAAATCAAGTCTGCGATATAAAGAGAGAGGCATAACACTAACACCGGCTCCAAGATCACATAAAGCGGTTTTAACATAGTTCCTTTTAATAGAGCATGGTATAGTGGGTACTCCTGGATCTCCAAGTTTATTTGGTATTCCACCCTTAAAAGTATAATTAGCAAGTATGGTGGAAATTTCATCTTCCCGTATCTTTCTTTTATTTGTAACAATATCTTTCATATACTTAGCATAAGGATTCATTTTGAGCATATCAATTAATCTCATACGCAAAAAGATAGGTCTAATCATTTCAGCAAAGTGCTCAAAATCCTCATCATCCTTTTTCTTGGATGGTTTGGGAGGAAAAGGCATGGGTTTCTAAACCCAAGGCTCTCTTTCCTTACTGTGTTTCCTAGCAACAAAGTCTTTCTTATCATAACGTTGATTCTTTGATTATGGGTTATCAAGATCAACAACAGGTTCAGTTCCTATATCATTATCATTACTAGGTTGAGCATCATCATGAACATTATCATTAACATTATCACTAGTTTCAGGTTGATTACCAGATTGTGTTTCAGCATCAGAGATAGAAATATCATTTGGATTCTCAGGTGTTTCAGTAATAGGTTCACTAGAAGCACGCAAAGTCCTATCATTTTTCGTTTTCTTCCTTTTAGAAGGACTAGGTGCATCTATATTATTTCTCTGAGAATCTTGCTCAATTCTCTTAGGATGGCCTTCAGGATACAAAGGTTCCTGAGTCATTTTACCACCTCTAGTCAGAACTCTAACAGCGTTATCATTATTCTTACTATTCAATTCATTGAGCAAATCATTTTGAGCTTTAAGTACTTGTTCTACTTGAGTGGTAACCATAGAAGCATGTTTAGTAATAAGTTTAAGTTCACCTTTAACATTAGCCATGTAATCACCCAAGTGTTCAAGCATATTTGAATTGTATTTCAATTGTCTACCAAAATAAGCATTAAAGTCTTCTTGCTTAACCATAAATTTATCAAACTCATCTAAGCATGGTCTAGCAAATTTAGTAAATGGGATTTCAGCTTTATTCTATAGAGAGAATTTACCTTTACTACCTGCGTAGGGTTATCAAGACCATGAGTTTTTTCAATAGGTAATGGATTAAGATCATATGTTTCTTCAATAGGTGGTAAATTAAGACCATTTATTTCTTCAATAGGATGTAAATTCTTAACATATTCAGCTTTAATACATTTTTCTTTCATAGATTTCTTTGCCTCTTGCATATCTTCAGGACTGAGAAATAGAACACCTCTTTTCTTCGGAACTGGTTTAGGAATAGGCTCAGGAGTTGGTTCAGGAAGTGTCCAATTATTTTCATTTGCCAACATATTATTCAATATAATTTCAGCTTCATCCGGTGTTCTTTCCCTGAAAACAAAACCAGCACAACTATCCAGGTAATCTCTGGAAGCATCAGTTAGTCCATTATAAAAGATATCAAGTATTTGATTTTTTTAAGAGGATGATCAGGCAAAGCATTAAGTAACTTGAGTAGCCTCCCCCAAGCTTGTGGGAGACTCTCTTCTTCAATTTGCACAAAATTATATATATATCCCTTAAAGCATCTTGTTTTTGATGAGCAGGGAAATATTTAGTAGAGAAGTAATAAATCATATCCTGGGGACTACGCACACAACCAGGATCAAGAGAATTAAACCATATCTGAGAATCACCCTTTAATGAGAACGGAAATATTTCAAGGATATAAAAGTAACAAGTTCTCTCATCATTAGTGAACAGGGTAGCTATATCATTTAATTTAGTAAGATATGCCACAACAGTTTCAGATTCATAGCCATGAAAAGGATCAAATTCAACCAAAGTAATTATATCAGGATCAACAGAGAATTCATAATCCTTCAGTAACACAGATAGGTGAAGTAGCAAAAGCAGGGTCAGGTTTCATCCTAGCATTTATAGATTGCTTATTCCATATAGCTAATAACCTCTTAAGTTCGTATCTATCTTTGCAAGCTAAAATAGCTAGAGCAGCTTCTTTTTCAAAAACATAACCCTCAGGAATAATAGGTGAGTCTTCATCATCACTTTCATCAATATTATTAGATTCAATATTTTCACTCTCTCTAACCCTAGCAAGTTGTTCATCAAGAAATTCACCAAGTGGCACAGTAGTATCAAGCATAGAAGTGGTTTCATCATAAGTATCATGCATAGCAGAAGTGGCATCATCAATAACATGCGACATATCAGAACGAATAGCAGAAGCAGGTTTAGGTGTTGCAAGCTTCCTCAAAACAGAAGGTGAATCAAGTGCAGAGCTAGATGGCAGTTCCTTACCACCCCTCGTAGTTGAGAGATAAATCTTGGTTTTTGGATCTCTCAAGTTCTTCATAATGATAAGCAGATATAAATCCCAAGTGACTCAAGGAATAGAGCTATGCTCCCCGGCAACGGCACCAGAAAAAAGTCATGATAACCCACAAGTATAGGGGATCACAACAGTTTTCGAGGGTAGAGTATTCAATCCCAATTTATTGATTCGACACAAGGGGAGCCAAAGAATATTCTCAAGTATTAGCAGCTGGGTTGTCAATTCAACCACACATGGATAACTTAATATCTGCAGCAAAGTATTTAGTAGCAAAGTAATATGATAGTAGTGGTAACTGTAGCAAAAGGTAATAGTAGCAAAAGTAATGTTTTTGGTATTTTGTAATGATGATATCAATAGCAACAGAAAAGTAAATAAGCGAAGAACAATATATGGAAAGCTCGTAGGCAATGGATCAATGATGGAGAATTATGCCGGATGCGGTTCATCAAGTAAGAGTCATTACCTAGGGTGACACAGAACTAGCTCCAATTCATCGATGTAATGTAGGCATTTATTCTGAATATAGTCATACATGCTTATGGAAAAGAACTTGCAGGACATCTTTTGTCCTACCCTCCCGTGGCAGCGGGGTTGTCGGTGTCAAAACCGGCGGATCTCGAGTAGGGGGTCCCGAACTGTGCGTCTAAGGCGGATGGCAACAAGAGGCAGGGAACACGATGTTTTACCCAGGTTCGGGCCCTCTTGATGGAGGTAAAACCCTACGTCCTGCTTGATTTATTCTTGATGATATGGGTATTACAAGAGTTGATCTACCACGAGATCGGAGAGGCTAAACCCTAGAAGCTAGCCTATGGTATGATTGTATGTATCTTATCTATCGACTAGCCTCGCCTCGGTTTATATAATGCACCAGAGGCCTAGGATAACAAGAGTCCTAGCCGAATACGCCGGTGGGGAGGAGTCCTTGTCTTGATCACCAAGTCTTGTGGAATCTTACATGTATGCGGCAGCTGTCCGAACTAGCCCATGAGTATACGGCCATGGGGGTCCTCGGCCCAATCTAACAGATCGGGAGATGACGTGGTGAGTACCCCCTAGTCCAGGACATCGTCAGTAGCCCCCTGAACCGGTCTTCAAGTTAGGGACGCTCCTCGATTCTTCCGAACTATTCTTCATCTTTGGTTGTCGGTCTTGAAATCTGGTTCAACAAATCTTCTCATCTTCGAGCTTGAGGATTGCCGAAATGCATTCGACAAGTTTATACGTCGGGTATCCGGGGAGCCCCTTTAAGTTTCCGGCCTTTATCAATGCCTTGTTATTTTTATGCCACACCTTGGTTTTTGAAGTTGTTCCCGGGAGTCAGTGTCCTCTCGCGTTCGAGCTCCAACGCCGGACTGCATTCGAGGTATCTTTTGCAGCCGAGCACCAATGTCGGACTGCTTCCAAGCTCCAACGCCAAAATGTATCCGAGCTCCAACGCCGGACTGTGTCCAAGCTACAACGCCAAAATGTATCCGAGCTCCAACGCCGGACTGTGTCCAAGCTCCAACGCCGGACTATATTCAAGATGTCATAGATCATCTTGGTACAAAAAATTTGAAGGAGTTTAGCCGAGCTTAATGCTGGAAATGCCCTCTATGGAGCCAGCCACTAGCGCCGAACTTTATGCCGGACTGCTTCCGAGGTGGTGCACCACCCCGACTGTGGGCTGATTTTTTGTCAATATTTTTTATTGGTGCAATTTATTCTCTGCCGAGATATACAGCTAGTAGCCCTCAAGGTGTGTATCGGTCTAAAACCCGAGATGCACCTGAAGGATGACGTAAGACCGCTGATCCCAGTAGCCGCCGAGACTCAGGTTGATTTGGAAAATCGTCCTGAGGATCAAGTCCTAGCTCGGCAGAATACTTCGGGACACAAAAAGCGGTGTGCTCAGTTCTCAAGACTCAGGTTGGGTGCGGCCGACCAACCTGAGGATCAAAATCTCCTCGAAAACTATATTGCACATAAAATTTTCTGCATTGGACATGCAATGCAGTAGCCCCCGAGACACTGGTCGGGTGGCAACACCAGGTCAGGGGATCGATGTGCCCCTTTAATATTTGTAAATAATAAGCCCGAAGCCCAATAGCCCCCGAGCCTTAATGCGGGCACGGGTGGCCGAATTAAGGATCGATATCCATAGTAAAATCACAAATTATGTGTAATGACTCTATGTATCCAAGTACTCTACGTCATTAATGCTCGGATCCGCATTGTACAAAACTTTGTTGACCGATCATCGGCTTCCACCTCCTCGGCTAGTAGCCGAGAAGTGTTTGTCCTACTTTATAAAGCCTTTATGAGGGCAAAGATTTACGAAAAACAAGGCAATCTGGCCATACGGTTTTATAAACAAAGGTACGTAGAGAGATATGTTATATTACTGTTTAACATAAGAAATGTCTTCCAAAGAAAATAGTCCCGCTATCGGTTCCTTTCTTTGGGTTGTCATGCTAAGCATGATCATGAAACCTCAGCTCTAATGTAAGAGCAAAGTATCGAGGATTTAGTTTGGGAGGCCAGTTAATAGCCCCCGGTAGTGTACGGCGATAGTCGAGGTCAAGCCGTAAACACTTCGGCCATTGTTATGAATGGCTCATTATTTAACACAGTCATCAGATCGCTGACCAGTTTACGCTTATTGCGACAGTCAGTTTTCGGTTTTCTCCACTGAGGTGCTTAACCATGTGAGCTGGAAGCACAATCGCATTAGTTCTCCCTTTGCATGCCTAGCCAAACAAAGCGGAACGTAGGAAGCAAGTGCAGGAGCCGGGCAACCCAACTATTGACCGAAGACACAATTCGAAACCGATGCATATATAGCAATATCCGAGAATGTTTTTGCCGAATCTCTAAAGGTGTGTGGCGTTGCACTGCGAGACTTGTGCTGAAAACACACAAACAGTTTAAAAGTGCAAAAAAGCTTGGAAAACCAAAAAACGTCAGTAAAAACATGACGTCCGAACAAGATCAAGTGTTCGGTGCGAATCCGAAAATTGGAAGAGAAAGAAAAAATTGTGCTTCTGTCGTGTTTTGACAACGACCAAGAAGAAAACACATTTATAGCTCATATATAAATTTTAAGAGCCCCCAAGTAACTTGGGTAAGAATTTTATGTATAATGATTGTATGTACCGAAGTACTAATATCATATCTTTGTTCACCCGAACTTTAAATGCATCTTAACCGACCGTCGGCTTCTCCCTCTTCGGTCAAGGACTGAAAAGTGTTATGTACTCCACCTGTCGAGAATATCAACAGTGTTTCCGATAACCAGGCAACCGGGCCATAAGGCTGTAACAGACAAAGCGCGCTCAGGTAACTTATGCTATATTACAGACAAAGTGTAAGAAGCATCTTCAAAGAAAATAGTACCCCCACTGATACCTTTCTTCGGTGCTCATTATTACTATGAGGCTTGTGCAACAGATTTTTTTGTACTCATGAGTTTCGTTGTGTGCCGACCATGATTGAAAACAATAAGAGCGCTAGCTTTCGGCTTCACCCAGTCTAAGGTCAGAGCTCGGAGGACCCGGTCATGACAATCGCAGAGGTGCTCCCTTTACTCCCTAGCTGAACAATCGGGAACGTAGGGGTAAGCACAGGAGCCAGGCAACCCAGCTTGCAAATCGCTTAAGTCAATATGGTGCATATTGTGGCGTAATACACGAACAAAGAACGAAGCCGTAGAAGTATAATCATATGCAAGAGGAAAAGCTTCATAAAGGAAGCCCCCAAATAAACCGGGTATTTGAATTTGTGCGTCACAAACAAAGTTTGGACAAGGAAATTTTTTACAAGCAACTTTTTTCCAAAAAGTATAATGCTTGGTCGAACCGAACACAAGTTAAAAATTTAAAACTTTGAGCACGAAGGCAACTTAGCTGGTTAATGTGTTCGGTATTGATGACGCGGCCCGAGCTTGATGCGGGACAAGGTTCCATCCCCCAAGCCGGTCCCAAGGTGGCGGAGCAAAGAGCTCGACACTCTGAAGTGGTGACATAGCACGGTCAATGCGGGCCGGCAGAGTGATGCCAAAGTCCTTGGCATGGGGTAATGAAGTGTTGACGAAGCCCCCCGTCCAGCCGAGGTGACATGGTATGTCAGTACGCCGAGTTGACGATACTGCCCAACCTGGATCATTTTCCTGTGCACAAAAAATAGTGCAAACCGGAGATAATAGTAATAATAATAATTAAAAACATTGCATAATAAATGATTTATGCAACGTGAGTAATAAAAGAAATATGGCCTGGCGCCGAAGTCAATGTCGATGCAGGGCGTCGGCGTGATGCGGTAAAGGCGTGACAAAGCCCAAATTCACTGGTCAGTCCGAGTTCCGGATGCGGCGTTCGCCGGACCATGTACAGAAACTGACCGAACCACCATGTGACCGTCGTTAATGCCGCCATCAATTGATAGACCTGTGTACATATGATGAACAAATCAGAGTAATAATTCCTTGGGAAAAATGAACCGGAACAAGCAAAAAATACTAGGATTAATAGCACCTGGTTATTTATTGTAACAATCCGAAGAAAGGTGATTCCGAAAAGTGGGACTCGATCCGCACACCCATTGCCTGATGGGCGATAAAGCGGCGGTATGGCGATGCTGGCAAAGGTTGGCTCGCCGAGGCAAAGCCCTCGGTCCAGCTAATGTGAGGGAGCTGGTCGGCTAGTGACGCCGAAGTCTCCGGAGTAGGTTGATGAAGAGATGGCAAAGCCCCCGGTCCAGCCGAGATGTCGAAGCCTCGATGTCAGCCGATGAGTCGAAGTAGGTCGGCGTGATGGACACCAGCTTGAAGAAGCAATAGTGCGGCCCTGCCGATGCAGATCGTGACATGGTCGATGCCGGCTTGATAAAGTGACCACGCGATGATGCCGGTATGCCCGCTCCGTGTAATCCGTGGGGCGGTGATGTTGGTGATGATTTATCCTTCGCGATGCCGGACTCTTGTTCGGCTTGCCGAGATGATGATCCAAAGAAGTTGAGCTCGGCTCAATAAAGTGACGATGTGTCTAGCGTAGGTCGGCAGTCTTGGAGCAATATTGCCGGACTGGTTTGACACCAGCATGACAATGAAGATGACCTCAGGGGAGGCTTAAAAATTTATGAGCACGTGTTTAAAAACAACGTACAATACCCTAGAAGAGAATTCCTCTAAAAAGGTTGTCCAATATCACGTTCATAAATAAACATGAATTCGGGTCGGATCCGTATTCGCACAGAAAACGGGTCCGAAAATTGGTCCACTCATCAGAAGGTTCCCGGAGTTTCAACCGTCGGATCGAGTTGAAATTTGGAGGGGTGGTAGATATGGGAATTCCGCAGTAGATGAATGGTTGGATCTTCCAAAGGAGCTCCGAGCTGGGCTCTGGAGAACACGCCCTAAACTCGTCCTGATTCCCGTCCAGATTTGACAGGGCTCCGGTATATCGTAGATTGTCGGAGATTCCTCCATCGGAACTCGACAAAATTTTGCATGGCTGTTGTAGACGTAATTCCGCACTATTACATCGAAGCAATCGTCAAACCAACGCTCGAGGAGGTGGTGACAGCAAACACAAGTTCTCTGTCCATAAAAACAACACGGCCGCCCGAGGGCAATGTTGACATTGAGCCCTCGAGCTCCATGGATGACTCCTCTATGATCATGATAGAGATTGGAGTTGATGTTGAAGAAGGCCCCCGTCCGATCATGATGATCGGGGACGGAGCACTGTCCTCGGTCGAGCCAAGGTGACCAGTTGAGCCGGCAACGAAGATGCCGGCGTCGCAGTTGACCTGTGGGCGAGCCATTGATCCTTTTGCCAATCACATAGTGGAACTCTCAAAGAAAGCACCAATGTCGGTGTCAAACTGGCGGATCTCGGGTAGGGGTTCCCGAACTGTGCGTCTAAGGCGGATGGTAATAGGAGGCAGGGAACACGATGTTTTACCCAGGTTCGGGCCCTCTTGATGGAGGTAAAACCCTACGTCCTGCTTGATTTATTCTTGATGATATGGTTATTACAAGAGTTGATCTACCACGAGATTGGAGAGACTAAACCCTAGAAGCTAGCCTATGGTATGATTGTATGTATATTACCTATCGACTAGCCTGGCCTCGGTTTATATAATGCACCAGAGGCCTAGGATAACAAGAGTCCTAGCCGAATACGCCGGTGTGGAGGAGTCTTTGTCTTGATCACCAAGTCTTGTGGAATCTTCCATGTATGCGGCAGTTGTCTGAACTGGCCCATGAGTATACGTCCATGGGGGTCCTCGGCCCAATCTAACAGATCGAGAGATGACGTGGTGAGTACCCCCTAGTCCAGGACACCGTCCGGGGTCCTAGCGAAAACTAAGGGATATTAAGACCTCCTTTTAATAGAGTACCGGAACAAAGCATTAGCGCATAGTGAATACATGAACTCCTCAAACTATGGTCATCACCGGTAAGTATCCCGATTATTGTCACCTCAGTGTTAACGGATCATAACACATAATAGGTGACTATAGACTTGCAAGATAGGATCAAAAACTCTTATATATTGATGAAAACATAATAGGTTCAGATCTGAAATCATGGCACTCGGGCCCTAGTGACAAGCATTAAGCATAGCAAAGTCATAGCAACATCAATCTCAGAACATAGTGGATACTAGGGATCAAACCCTAACAAAACTAACTCCATTACATGATAGATCTCATCCAACCCATCACCGTCCAGCAAGCCTACGATGAAATTATTCACGCACGGTGGTGAGCATCATGATATAGGTGATGGAGGATGGTTGATGATGACAATGGTGATGGATTCCCCTCTTCGGAGCCCCGAACGGACTCCAGATCAGCCCTCCCGAGAGGTTTCAGGGCTTGGCGGCGGCTCCGTATCGTAAAACACGATGAATTCTTCTCTTTGACTTTTTTCTCCTCGAAAGCAAATATATAGAGTTGGAGTTGAGGTCGGAGGAGCTCTAGGGGGCCCACGAGGTAGGGGGCGTGCCCTACGGGGGCAGGCGCGCCCCGCACCCTCGTGGACAGGTGGTGGGCCCCCTGGTCTTCATCTTTTGCAGGGATTTTTTATTATTTCCGAAAAGATGTTCCATGAAGTTTCAGGTCATTCCGAGAACTTTTGTTTCTGCACATAAATAACACCATAGCAATTCTCCTGAAAACAGCGTCAGTCCGGGTTAGTTCCATTCAAATCATGCAAGTTAGAGTCCAAAACAAGGGCCAAAGTGTTTGGAAAAGTAGATACGACAGAGATGTATCATAGTGCTTATGCGAAGCCCTGCGGAGATTTTTATTCACCAACACCGGCACCACGCCGTCGTGCTGCCGGAACTCATCTACTACTTCGCCCCTCTTGCTGGATCGAGAAGGCGAGGACGTCATCGAGTTGAACGTGTGCTGAACGCGGAGGTGCCGTACATTCGGTACTTGATCGGGACGGATCATGAAGGTGTACGACTACATCAACCGCGTTGATAAGCGCTTCCGCTTACGGTCTACGAGGGTACGTAGACAACACTCTCCCCTCTCATTGCTATGCAACACCATGATCCTGCGTGTGCATAGGAAAAAAATTGAAATTACTACGTTCCTCAATAGCTAGTACTCGTAGATTAGCTAGGGGTGGACGGACGGCGTCGGAACGGGCCTCTCCAGCGGCGACACAGAGTGGAGGTCGCCGATGTTGGGGATGACAGTGACTAGAGGGGGCACTAGTGGCCCCAACCGGGTCGGACGGCACCACTGAAGCACGGCGGAGGCTCTGGAAGAGTGGACTAAGCTTGGGAGGGGCTGGAGCTGCGGGGACGACCCGAGGGGATCGCCGGTGAGCTCGAGCTCAGGGACGGCGGCCCGAGGCCTGACCGGCTAGGCTATGGCTTCCTACTGGTTTGTTGAGTGTGTGAGAGGGCTTGGTGATGCTCGAGAGGGCTGGGGATGGCTGTATTTATAGCCGAGCGAGGTGAGGGGTTCGGGCTCCGCCGGAGGACACCTGGACACGGCGCCCGGCGATGAACGGCGTCAGTGAGCGAGGGGGAAGGTGAAACAGCTCATGCGGGCACTATGAGCGGGCAGAGACGAGCACAGGAACGAGGGAGGTGGTGATGAACATAGTGCGCGGCGCACTGTTGTGTTGGCCGGACCGCGCCCGTGCTCGCTGCGGCGAGCTCCAGCGTTGGCGAGCGCCGGGAGGGAGTTAAGGGAGTAGAGACGGAGATGGTGGCGCGGTTTGGCGAGGTGCGGCAGGCGGGGAAGCGAGCATGCGCTGACAGAGCGCTCGGCGGCACTCAGAGCACGGCGACTAGCGGGTTGGCACCTTGCACACGCGTGGTCACCGCGTGAACTTCGGCATAGAGCCACGGTTGGCCCCAATTTCATGTCTAGCGTGTAGTCCTTAGTGTTTTGGGTAGAACCAATGCTTGGAGCTGAGCTCAGGTGCTGTAAGATGGATTTTCACTTCAAGGTAAGTTTCTGGGCAGTAACTTTGAGAACTTACTATGGTCAAAATACTAAGAGTTGGGAGCTGAGCCTTGGAGGTTAGCAATCATCTAGGAGGGTTGTGATGCACAAGAAAATTCAGCAGCATTGGAGCAAGTAAAATGGTAGTTGTTGTAGAAACTACCATTTCTGTCCAGAACAGAAAACATTTTCTGTAGCAAAAATATTCCAAAAAGTGATGCAATATTTTTGCTCACGAAGGTGTCCTAGGGTTCAAAGAATACTTTTGAATTTTCTTAGTTTTTTGTGGGTAAGAGAAATTGGGGTTGCTTTGGAGCACAAGTGGCTGGTTAGTGTTTAGAGGGAAAATGAATATTTTAAAATATTCCTAATATTATTTTCTGGATGATCAAGGAAGAAATGATGGCTACAGAGAGAAATGAGTCTCTTGGGTGAAAGCCAAGGTGGTGCCCAAGTGTTTAAGTCCAACTGAAGAGATTCAAAACCCTAAATTCAAATCAAAGCCAAATAAAGTCAGAAAAAGAAGAGAGGGCAAAAACCAGGCTGTCACATCGTGCCCATTGGGAAGCCAAGGTATGTGAATGGGAGTGAGCCCACGGAGCAGCCAAAGACCTATGCCAACTCCACAGTGCGCTGCGGGTCAACGTCGATAGGAATTAAGGTGGACTTGTGGAAATTGATTTTCAATCCAACCGAGGCTGCATAGTCCTCTAAAATGATTTTCATACAGGCAGCTTGATCAGGGCAGGCCGACATCACCAGAATGGTGTCGTCCGCGTAATGCACCACTAGGAAGTCACCACTGCGATTGCATGGGATGGGTAGGTTAATCAGACGTTGAGCAAAAGCGTCGTTAACCACTGCTTGAAGGAGATCAGCGGCGAGGACAAAAATCAGTGGTGATAAGGGATCGCCTTGCCGCACCCCACATTTGCACTGGAACTTTCTGCGAGGGACTCCGTTAAGGAGAACAAAAGAAACACCAGAGCCAATGAGTGTTTCCATCCAACCCAGCCACTTGTCATCAAACCCCATGTGTCGCATGATCTCCAACATGGGGGCATGCTTGATTGTTTCAAAATCTTTTGCGAAGTCAATTTTGAGGAGCACAATCTCACGCGATGACATCTGACATTGATGAATATATTCGGACGTCCACGCAAGACAATCTTGGATGGTTCTTCCCTTAATGAAGCCGTATTGATTCCTGTGTACAATCTTCAGAATGACATTCTGCAGACGATTAGCCAAAATTTTCGTGACTATTTCCAGGCAACAGTTAAGCAAAGTTATTGGTCTGTAATCATTGGCAGTCTCAGGAGATGAGATCTTTGGGATTAAGGTAATGTACCCCTCACTAATGCTGGTTATATCAAGATTACCATCATGGAAATCCTGGAACATTTTGTAAAAATCCTCTTCAATTATCTGCCAACAACTCTTAAGGAAGCAACCATTAAATCCATGAGGGCCAGGAGCCCTGTTGGCCAGCATTTATTTTATCACAGCATCGATCTCTGCCTTTGAGAAGGGCGCCGACAACTCATCCAAACCAGCAATCCATCGAATGATCCGAGAAAGGTCAAAACACATGCTGGTAGGCTTTGAGGAACCCAAGCGTTCCTTGTATGTTTTGTACAACACCCCTTCTTTGCCGACGTGATCACTCACCACCACATCACCATCTCGCAAATTGGCAATCGAGTTGTGCCTAAACCTCTTTGTCGCAAGGGATTGAAAGAGTTTAGTGTTCTCATCAGCGAATCTGAAATATCTGACAGTGCACCTCTTCCTCCAATACTCGTTCTGATATTTGGGCAATGTATTTAGATGTCGTTTTAAAATGTGCCTGAAGTTTTTTTCTTGAATGAAGAGTGGTCTTTTATCCTCAAGATTATCCAGCTGAGAGAGAGCCTCATTACTATTTTGAATCATGATCTTCATTTTAGAATTGCCCCGGCTCCAATGCTTGAGATCATAGCGTAGAGTTTTTAGCTTTTTGCAGATAAGCGCGGCAGAGTTAGGAGCATGACACGTCTTGGACCAAGAGCCAGCGACCACATCAAACAAACCCACATGATTGACCCAGTAGTTTTCAAACCGGGATAGTTTGGATTTGGGGGTTTTGGATTCAATCGTCACCACACAGGGGATATGATCAGAGACAGGTTTGCCAAGAGGTAAAACCATCATATTCGGGAAAGCTGTAGCCCAATTAGACGATGAGAAGAACCAGTCAAGTTGTTCAAGTAGGGGATCATCCTGCATATTGCTCCAAGTATACGATCGGCCTTTGACAGGCAGTTCCATCAAAGTTTGTGCTCGAATGATTTCATTAAACAAGAGCATATCACCAGCATCTCCACCTGGTTTGTTTCTGTCAGCTGTGGAATGAATGAAATTGAAACCACCCAAGATCAATCAGTTTTCATTGTCGGGTATATTAAGTCGAATTACCAAGAACTAAAATCCATCCGTCTTTGGCCAGAACAAGGACCATAAAGATTCCAAGCCTCATTTGATTGCGTGGAAACAAAACAAACCCCCACTACAAAAGAATCAACAAACCACGACATGCCCACAAACATAGAGCTGTTCCAAAAAGTGATAATACCACCCGAAGCACCCAACGAGGGCGCAAACACAAATTTATCGAATCGTTTGGGGCAGAAAGTTTTAATAAAAGATAAATCAAAGGATTCATGCTTAGTTTCCTAGATACATAGCACCGAGCAACCACTAGTATCAATAGCATTCCTAAGAGCCAAAAGTTCACTTTCAGAGTTTATGCCTCGGACATTCCACGATAACACATTCCAAGATTTATTCATGACAGAAGAGAGATCAGATATCCCCATCAGAGGCCATCTGCTGGCCATCCAGCAGCTTCTCTGCAGATAGATCATCAGGAGCAATCCCGCAGTGGCTGCCCACATGTTGGATTTCCTTGATGGAGGTAGGGGCGGGCAAGAAGCAGCAGCAGCCTGTGCAGGAGTAGCAGCCACGGAAACGACCCTGACAGGTGCCACCACACGAGCTCTCACCCTCGATCTGGTTTGCTTGGTGTCAGTGACCTGGTTGACCTTGAAGCTGTCATACTTGTTTGATCTGGTGCTCCTTCTAACTACAGTGGTGTCAAGGGGCACGACATTGCATGAACTGGTGGCAGCAAACAGAGACGAAGAAGCAAGCATCTGGAGGGCAGTCCCATGGTCAAGTAGGGCAGCAGAAACTGACTAAGAGCCAACAGTTTCAGTAGCAAGATGCGTCGTGATGGCCTTGAGCCCAGGGGATGGATCAGCCAAGTCCCATTCCACATTGAAAACATTATCAGTGACAGGAAAGTCTTCATGCAGCTGATTACGAGGAATTATGTTGGCGCCCAACTAGAAGTTAGCACCGAAGATCATAGACATGAAATCAGGTTCTGGCAGAACACTCGACAACCACACAACAAAGACAGAGTTCAGGTGGTTCTGAATGACCCTGAACGGATTGAGTGGGAGCATGACATTATCTATCTGCACATTGGTAAGGGCCAATGTGTATATGCGCTTGAGCATTCCACCTATCCAAAGTAGTAGTTCCTGATCTAGTGCAACAGTAAGATTAAACGAGTCGCCGCCAGCTCTGAGAAAGGCTAAACGTGCAATAGGGTTCCCAAGAACAAAGCTGTCAGCCAAAGCTTCAACCACCTCAATCTCTTCTTCAGACGACCAAACATTAGACAGATTATCTTGAATATTATGCTTAGGATCCGCACCATCCATCAGGGACGGCCCATCATATTGGAAAAAGTTTCTAAAGCTGAAACTAGAGTATGCTGGGGGAATTACTGGCCAAACACGCCACCCATTCTCCTGAAGTTGTTCCTGTTCAGGTGCAGGCGCATTCCAAGCAGCTTCATTCAGTGCAGCTTGTGCCACCATCTCAGCGAGTCTGGCCTGCTGCATAACAGTATAGAACAGGAGCTCATACGGATGCGGCGAAGCATTAAGAAGAGAAGAGGCCTCCTCCGTGCCAGCCAGACCTGGGATTGTGTTTCTGCCATTAAGCACATATACTGGAACAGACCAAGAACGGTCAAGACCGGGTAGTAGACCATCTCTATTCACCAAAAGACTTTAGGGAACATCAGCAACATCTTTGATATGACACTTAACCAGAACATGTGCTTTGTTCTGACCCAGACGTGGCCAGACTAGCAGTTTATCAAAGATCGAAACAACCTTATGAATGTAATGTTCAGTCTGATAATCCATAGGGAATGCAAGAAACATAATGCAGACTTCATATTCAAAAGCAGGCATGCGCATATTGATACCCTCATCATGTGGAACTAAAGAAAAATTAGAATCCTTAGTCAAGGCATGAGCTCCTTCCCTAATCGCTACATCTCTGCTCTCCATATCCGCAAACACCACACAACCAATACCAAGCAGATAGATGAAATCATCAAGTAAATCATACTCCAGATCAACAATGATAATGCGGCAAACTTCAGCAAGCCAGAACTCCTTCTGATGATCGGGGACGGGAGGATCGACAGAAACAATGGCATACTATCATGGTTGAGCGGAGGATCATCCACCACCATTACATGGCGCTGAATGCGATGAGCAGGGCCTCTGTCGAAGGTCGATCCTGCTGGAGCAAAGTCGAACTGCGCATCGGGAAGTTCGGCATAGCAGCAGTCAATGGATGGTGAACAAGGGCGGAGGCGGCCGGCGGCGAGGAGCTGATGGTAATTTTTGGTGGAGGTGGCAGGGGTGGCGTGCTCGAGGGAGGTGTCTCTGCAGTCGATTGGTGTTTTTGGTAGGCGGAATTGTCTTCTTGAGGAGGAGGGAGTCGTATCGACAAGCAATGGGAAGGAGCCATGTCCGATGGGCATGGGATTTTCTGTTTCCGAACCCAAACTCTGTGCACCCGCATATCACGATTAGTACGGGGAATACCAACAACCATGGGGTTATCTATCATAGAAGATAGCGGGATATTCCTAGGTAGGATCTCATCAGATTTAGTTGCATGCAGTCCTTTTTGTGTCCAACGCAATTTAGGAAGCCAACAACATAGGTTGGGCTTATGGGCCCTATGGCCAAGATGTTGAAAAAAGAGGCATCGACGGAGCCCAGGACATTTGGCGGCCCGGTGCCCAGTGGCTAGGCAAGCCAAGCAGGTCAAGCGGCCCAACATGCATGGCTCATGATGTGACGGGATCAGATCAACGTGATCAACTGGCTGATGCGAAACAGATGAGGTGCACGAACAATTTTCGGAGACATATCCACATTTTGACAAAAGATCCCAATGCATATTGAAGGTAGATGGCCAAACCTATCACAACGAGAGCAATGTTTAAGCCGCTCATAGCTAGATATAACCCTTTGTAGGTATATTAGAGAGATCCACCATTAACTTGACACTCTCATTATTGTATCCAGCTTACCAACCATCCAGAATAGAGAAGCTTATCCTCAGGGATAGCATCCCACAAACTTTGGAAAAAATGATGTCCACGAAAAGATGGCAACGTGACATGAGATCTGGACAAATTCGGTACATTGATGGCCCCAATATGAAAAGGGTAATGAACTTCCTGAGAATCCGGCCCCGAAAAACTGCCAAAAGAAATCTCCGGTAAGGTACCGGCGCTGGAATGTCTCACCGTCAGCGGCTGAAACAACCACAAATTTTGAAAAATCGAGAATGAGGCTGGATCAATAACATCTTTGGAGTTGGAAGAGAGCCATTTGGACTTAATAGCCGGACCAGGTGAAGATGCCAATCCATTGAGTTTAGTGTTCGCATGCCAACCAACAATCCGAGGGAGATACTTTACACCTCGATGGAGATAGAAGTGACATATGAAGTCCAGCCAGATGCGATCACGTAGGCCAAAAATATAATGACCCACACGATTGGAAGCCACCGAGAACCGAAAACGACGATCACCCAAACATAGCACATTGAAACTTGCACTGACGCCACCAATACAAGACTGTAAGGCCAATCCCACTGATTCTTCCGAGAGGGGAAAAGAGGCCGAGGAGAAAGAAACTTCAAGGAAGAACTCCTTGGAGTTAGGGTTGGGGATGAAGTGGACCATAGATCCAAAATGTGTACGCACCTGATCGTCGACCTTGAGGCCGGGGGAGAAAACCCAATGGAGGAGGCCGTCCATTGGGGTCACTGGGGGTGGCAACTATGGCCAAAGGCCGGAGTCGCCATGGGAGTCGCCATGGGGGGGGGGAGGTGGGAGTCGCCATCGTTGTCTATCTTAGCCCATGGAATTGAATATGGTTAGCCATTGCATGCAGATGTAGTTCAAATTTGAATTACGGTCATTAAATGGCTAGAAAATCACTTAAATGTCTTCAAAATGTCAAATGACCCATGTAATTTTTTAAATTTTCGCATGACACGTAGAAAATTTTTGAAGGCCGTAAGAGGAAGCTATCTCCTGTTCGTCACCAAACATGGATTGTTCCCTCTCGGAACCACGAGCCTTCTAATGAGTTGCTCCGGTTTGTGAGGGGTGTGTATCCAAACTTTCGTCACACATGCCAAAAATTTTACCACATCATCTTGGTGGCATGACATTACATCAACCAAGGTTTCATGTGTTTCTGATTATTTTAATATTTTGGAATTTAATTGCCATGGCACTCCATGCTTAATTATGTCATAGCCGTTAGACAAATATGTTTGAAAATTCCTTTGAATTTACTGCACATGGAATTAAATCTCACACAAGTACACAAAATATGACTTTTCAAACCATTATGGTTAGGTGTTGCATGTACATGTAGTTCAAATTTCAATTACGGTCATTAAATGGCTAGAAAATCACTTAAATGTCTTAAAAGGTGAAATGACCCCTCAAATTTTCCAAAATTTGACATGACAGTTGTATTAGCACTACAAATTTTCTCGTACATTTAAAATACCATCCGTTGCCACTTTACTCCAAATTCGTCTTTCACAGCTAATAAAAAATATCTACAACATCACACACAGTTCTTTTGTAGGTACCGTTTGCGATGAAAATATTTGGGTCTATTTAAGTCTTGCTCCGAAAGCTCCGCCGGCTCGTCTGCTCCAATGCCAGCAACCCCCGAATCCATGAATCCCGATCCCCATTCCCGCACCCCCTTCTTGCAAAGATGACACCATGGAAACGCTTCGTGAAGGCCCGTACGATGGCCGCGTCCCCCGCCGAGCACCGCCTCTTGCGCCAAGAGCGTGGCCGCCTACGCCGAGAGTGCGGCCGCTTCCACCGAGAGGGCGGCTGCGGCAGCCGAGAGGGCAACTGCAGCTGCCGAGATGGCTGCAGCTACTGCTGCGATGGCGGCTGCAAACGCCGAGAGCGCTCGAGCTGTCGTCCGTGCCGCCGATGTCGCCCTGGCCCGGGTCGAGGCTATCCACGCCAAGATCGAGGATGCACATGCCAATATATTCTAGGCCACCTCAGAATCCAGAATGCAACCCACGTCTGAAAAGGCAGCGGTGGCCATGGAGCACCTGCTTCCTCATGAGGTCGCCGAGCGGGAGCTAGAGATGCACGAGGCGGCTGAGATTGAGGAGCGCCGGGAGGAGGAGTTGCGCGTGGCCGAGGTCGAGGTAGAGAAGAGTCTGTCCGTTGATGAATCGGCGGTGGAGTACCAATGTGAGCCACTACTATGAGTACTACAACCTTGAGGGTGGCACGGAGGACGAGGATGAGGACGCGGTCGACTTCAGTAGGGGGGACGCAGAGTCCATCAACGGCGGCATGTCGCCAGGACAAGACATCAACGTCTCATATCACACCGGTGATGCATAGGCCGGCACGGCAGCGGATTTGTTAAAATTATGCATACTTAGGCTTTGTTTTTCATGCTGGTCTTTTGTTAGAGCAATGTTTAGGTCAACTGGCTCTATTTAATTACTAAAATTGCTCGATTACGTAAGTGTGGTCTGTCTGCTGTACGCTCTATTGTGTGCCCAAATTAGCAAGAGATGTTAAATTACGCAATGACGTACCCGAGGAAATTTCCACCAAAATTTGAATTATCAAACTCATCCCATGGGCGTAAAGCAGAAGAATCATTTGTCATGAACATAATCGTTCAAAGTGAATGGTCCGAGCACCGCGTGCAAATTTTCCCTCCACATTTTCAAAATTTTGGCCTACCGCCAAAATATCTACCCCCGCCCCCTCCCCCCTTCACCACCCCCTTTTCTCACTGACCACAAGTCACATTTCCCCCATTTCCTCCTTTCTTCATTCCTTCCTTCCTAAGCTATAGCTGCTTCCTCGCTTGCTTCCTCGCTCTGGTCGTCTTGCATCCTACCGCCAGGGTTGCCATGGTCTTCTTCAAAGACCTCTCCAGCGGTTCCTACTTCGATGATGACTCCTTCACCACCCGGGTATGCCTCTCTTCTCTCCCTCGGGCTATGACTTGGAATGAAGGATTTTTACCCGGCTGTCATTTGAGTCATTTATTCCTCTTGTAGATCCCTAGGACCATCAGTGGCAATGAATGGAGTGGGGCGGCTGAAGATCTATCTGCTCGTTGTCACCATCAATCTCCATGCATGAAGCTAGTTGTGTTTGAATCTATGGATAGTTGGAGGAAGTTTCTGGCACGTACAGAGAAGGTTAGACCCTCTTTTGTTGTTACCAATTATTTGTTAGATGTGATTCAGACACTGCCACAGTCCCAACCCATTCATACCACACCTTCAACCAAACGCATCCTAAGACAGTGTCACAGTTTGTACCTAGTATCTAAAATTATTGCCATCTCATTAGAGGTGCCATTAGAAAATAATTTGGCACCACTTCAGCAGTTTGTTCGGCCACCTTTGGTCCACACATCCGACCAGCCAAGCAGTAAAATACCAAATCTTTATGGCACAAAGGAACTGGGCATCAGAGAAACTAGGTGCTCCGGAGTCCGGGTCCCTGATTTTTTTTCCACTGCATCGGCTCGCCAGTGCAGGGCACCGGTGCGAGATGTAGCAACAGTTGTCTTTACACCAGTTTTGGCATACATAGTGGACGACCTTAGTGCTATTAGTTCTATGTTACTAAATTTGTGCATGTACACACCTATTAGTATCAATTTGCTATCATCCAAACACTGTCGCTATGCTGTTGCAGTTATATTTACCTTCCTCTTAAAATGTTCAATTTGTTATTTATTGTACATGAGTAAGAACTTGTAGCGTTGTTGTAGTTAATTATAGCTTCTGATGTTTCAGAATTTGGTTGTTGTCTCAGTAGCAATTAATTCATTTGCACATTGATCTTTTTGAGATGATATGTCATGATTAACATGTTTCTTTAGCTTTTCAAAATAAGCATTAGTGATTTTCTATGTTGCTATAAATCCATTTCCCCTACAATTGTTACTAATCTAGTTTTAAATATTATAGGATGAAATGAAGTGTTCTTACTTGGAGTGGGTTGATCAAGAGTGGCCATAGTCTTTGAAGATGTGCCTAGCAAAGCTCTAGAGCATGTATGAGGAAGAGAATAGAGGTAGGCTTAGAGAAAGTGTTGCCAACGCTGAAGAATATTTGAAGATGCGGGATAAAAAGAGGAAGAAGGTGGAGAATGAGCTCAGATTTTTTAAATCAGACTCTGGTAAGCTGGTGTTGGCGAAGGAGGAGGCACTTTCCGAGTTGGCCAGTGCAAAACAAGTTCTAACTGAACTGAAATTAGAGGTGTATAAGATGAGCCTGGAGGATCTCGATTAGGGAAATGAATATATTGTTCTAATATTGTTCTTATGAAGTTGAACTAGCTATATATTGTACTGTGTTCTTTTCATGTAGCTATCATACTGTGATGTTATAATACATTTACGTGCCTGATATGAAATTGACAAACAACTGTTCGATATGAAATGTGAATTTGCGTAATACTGGAATTATTAATTGTAAACTAATAAACCTGCCAAATGTGTCATGGAACTTTGCAAATGATTCTAGTAGTAAAAGCGCTTGTGCTGGATAGCCCAATGCCACACAGTCTTTTTCATTAAATTGTGTGTGATGTAGTTGACAAAAGCAAATAGTTAACCAAGGCAGAGCGTGTGTGATAGTTACACCTTTCACACATGATCTGACACATAAAACTCTGTGGGATGTACATATGAACGGAAACGTTTTCCCTAGATTGACTGTGTGGGATGTACATAAGAATGGAAACATATTCCTTGGATTGACTGTGTGTGATATACATACGAACGGAAACTTTTTCCCTAGATTGACTCTTTGGGATGTACATAAGAACGGAAACGTATTCCTTGGATTGACTATGTGTGATATACATACGAATGGAAATGTTTTTCTGGGATTCACCGTGTGGGATGTACATACGAACGGAAATGGTTGGGTTTCGGTGCCTCGACGGATCGCACACGAGCTCATTTTGCCCCAACCTGTGTCTCAAGAGGGCCTATCCCGACGGTTTCTGGGTCATGTGGGAAGGACCTCCCTATGGCCCACACTCACTTGGCAACGGTTCCAAATGCCGTCGCGGAAAGGGGTTAAAACCCGTTTGTATAGCACCTCATTGTACCAGTGCATGGATGGAACAAAGAGATCATTCTTCAGTTCTATGCCATGTTGTACATCTCAGGGTAGATGTAAAACACTTCAAGATGGACACTTTAATGGATGACATGTAGAGAGAGAACCAAATGCTCAACAGATCATTTTATGGCCCTGATCAATTTGCCTCAATGCGAATTTGAAAATAAAAGAGAACACAGACTGTATTTCTGGAACGTGTCTGATGAACAACTCCATATCCTGATGGATCCCACTTTGGTGGGTGATGAATGCATCGACATTGAACCAAAGAAGTTGGACGACGATAACAAAGTGCTATCCCATGTTCTGTACTACCATTACGCCAACCAACCAGTCTAACTCCATCAAAGGAATCGTGGGAAATGCTCTGCTGTCAATCTCTCAAGGAATCAAATTCGACATTCCTGACCTTTTCATTCGGAATCTAGCATGTGCTGCAGATAGCCCCCAGTCGCTCACGCCCTATGCTCCTTGGATCATGTATTCCATTGAGCATCTTACAAACGAAAAATTCCTCTGGGCCTATGCACCTAAAGTATTCATGCCACCTGTCCGTGACACTCCGCGCATCATGAAGGAATACAGAAAGGGAAGGAACCTGTTGATATGGATGCAAATGCTTCAACATCGAAGAATGCACCGAAGGTCAAAGAAGCCAAGGTTGAAGTTCTTCAAGAGGAAAATCCATCACTATACGAAATTTGCACACAACGGACTTTGGAAAGGCATATCAGGAAGGATAGGAAGGAAAAGATAGAATTACTGGCTGAGCTGAATCTGCTTCATAATCACACAAGGTAAATACTTATGCATGAGAAGGATGAAAGGAAGAGATCATGGACCTTACTGAGAAGGAATTTCTCTCACAAGGATCTAGCCAAGAAGGGCCACTTAAAATATTATGATTATCTGGACTTGCTTGTTGTACCGCATGTCCGAAGACAAACTCCAGAGCTCCCACAACATTCTCCTTCAACGGATATGCTGTTTGTTGACCATGGTGATGAAATCAAAGACACAGTCGGCACCCGTATCTACAAGACAGATGCACATCCTTCAAAGCCCCTCAAAGCCAAGAATGCTACACCTACTTCTGCCTCGACCATTCGACACTCTTTTGATTCCTGTTCTTCAAGTGGTTTCAATTCTGACTCAGAAGATGCTCCTTCAGTGTAATTCCTCGTGTCTAATCTCTATCTTTTTTGACACTTGTTGACGAAAAGGAGGAGGATAACATCGAGTGATAGTCTATCGGGGTTTGCAGGGTCTTTTGCTTCGAACTTTCTTTTGGTTTCTCGTCGAACAATTTGCTTCAAAGAACATATCGCACCGCATGTGGTGTTAAAACATTGGTCATCATGTAATGATAATAACCCCCGCCTACAATGCTATTTGCTTTGCATTATTTGTCTGCAGGTACCATTAAATATATTATTGGTGTGAATGATTATCGCACATGATTATCTATCTTATAGGGACACATAGATCCTCCTCGAAGAAAAACAGAGAATCATCAAATGATGATATCATTTTGGAGCATTATATGATTCATAACTAATGGTTGGATTTCGACTTATATTGCTATTTATCATTAATTAACCTTGTAGGAAGATATAGTCAGTCGATGCAAAAATGCCTTATGAAGGCTATCTATGACTGACAAAGTGTGTTTTCACTCAGATATCATATGCTTCATCTTATTGCAAGGAAAAGCTACTTCGAACCTTATCCACTCCGAGCTATGAATTATTATTCAATCCTGCTTTGATCATAATATACATCTAACATGCAGGAAAAGTATGTCTCGTGTGGATCAAAGAATTGTGCTCTGAGAAAACCTTCATGATTTATCCATGTCACAAAACTCACCATGTTTCACTTCTAACCCTTGTCGAAGTTTTTGTGATAGGAACCACCTCAGACACCACTGAGTGCATTGAAAGAGCTCTTGTGTGAAATATTTATCAATGAAGAGACATATTTCTCCCAAACCAAAGCATAACTTAAGGGGGAGGATATCTTATCTTCATAATCTTCTATCATATTTCATTCTTCTTCACATTACATTACATTCATTATTACTACAAAAAAATACACTTCAGTGATGATATGTGTTTGTCACAGTAGGTCACGTTTTCTTCCATGCATGTACATCCATGACGATTTTATGATAGAATCAAGTTAGTCATACATGTGCTATCGTAGAAGTGTTCCATGACATTACCAAAATTATCATCACAGAAGTGTCCACTTCCATGACGATAAATGGCGCATCATGGAAGTGCTTTCGTCAAGGGTAACCAACACGGGGCATCCACCGTAATGGGTTGTCGTTAAGCTATCGAGTCCGGTTTTGGATCCGATAACCCGTTAACAGCCCATACCAATGGGGATTTTCCACATGTAAAATTCTCAATGGCCAGAGGAACCACGTGTCGGCTCACCGTTGGAATAGATGTCATCCACTCATTGGACAGGAGGCACCTATGATACGTCGACACGTGGCACGGCCCAACAGAGGCCCATTCTGATGAAAAGACCAACCCATTTGACCTGGTCAAAAGGTAGCAGGCCGGCCCATGGAAAGCTTGTTAACGGCATGTTCGTATATAGCCCATTTATGGCCCGCTAACTCACGGCCTGTTACGGCCTATCCGAATTAAGCCCAGTAACTTCATCTAGGCCTTCTAATATGATTCCAGCCCATTGTAACTTCCAGCCCATGTATGGCCCATGACGTCTTTCGACCCATATGAGGCCCTTTGTAACTCTTGGCCCACTAACGGCTCATGGTGAAACTGGCCCGTAATAAACAATGTACTGATACGTCTCCACTGTATCTACTTTTCCAAACTCTTTTACCCTTGTTTTGGACTGTAACTTGCATGATTTGAATGGTACTAACCCGGACTGATGCTGTTTTCAGCAGAATTGCCATGGTGTTATTTTTGTGCATAAATAAAAGTTCTAGGAATGACCTGAAACTTCATGAAGATAACTTTTGGAATTAATAAAAAATGTTGGCGAAAGAATCAAGTGAAGGGGGCCCACACCCTGGCCACAAGGGTGGGGGCCTCGCCCACCCCCTGGTGTGCGCCACCCGACCTTGTGCCCCCCGGGACCTCCACCGACCTCAAGTCCAACTCCATATATTCACTTTCGGGAGAAAAAAATCAGAGAGAAGGATTCATCACATTTTACGATACGGAGCTACCGCCAAGCCCTGTTCTTCCTCGGGAGGGCAGCTCTGGAGTCCGTTCGGGGCTCCGGAGAGGGGAATCTGTCGCCATCGTTGTCGGTGTCAAAACCGGCGGATCTCGGGTAGGGGGTCCCGTACTATGCGTCTAGGCTGGATGGTAACAGGAGGCAGGGGACACAATGTTTTACCCAGGTTCGGGCCCTCTTGATGGAGGTAAAACCCTACATCCTGCTTGATTGATATTGATGATATGGGTAGTATAAGAGTAGATCTACCACGAGATCAGAGAGGCTAAACCCTAGAAGCTAGCCTATGGTATGATTGTATGTTGTGATTGTTGTGCTACGGACTAAAACCCTTCGGTTTATATAGACACTGGAGAGGGTTAGGGTTACACGAGGTCGGTTACAAAGGAGGAGATATCCATATCCGTATTGCCTAGCTTGCCTTCCACGCCAAGTATAGTCCCATCCGGACACGAGACGAAGTCTTCAATCTTGTATCTTCATAGTCTAACAGTCCGGTCGAAGGATATAGTCCGGCTGTCCGAAGATCCCCTAATGCAGGACTCCCTCAGTAGCCCCCAAACCAGGCTTCTATGACGATGAGTCCAGCGCGCAGTATTATCTTCGGCATTGCAGGGCGGGTTCCTCTCCAAATTCCGTGTACCTATCGAAATAGTGTCCGGCCTCTTGTGAATGTTGCACTCCTTGGCTTCCACGCTCAATAATGGCCACTTTCCACGTGTCGAGCAATTTGAAGAGCCAGGGTGTTTTTACATTTACCCCCCTAGCTGTGTGAATGAGCTGCCTATTAAAAACACGAGGATTCAGATCCAAATCACACCATCCTCCCTTGGCGAGCCTTCATCGAAGCGCATTCGACGCAGCTCCTCCTCTTGCTCCCCTATCCCCAAGCCTAGAGATTGGGAGAGATGTTCCGTCCCGCACAACAAATTAGTGATGCTTCAGACCAAGGGGTTTCTTCCCCCAGCATACATGGTCCTGGTTCGAGCCGGGCTTGCCACCTATAATGGCGGAGAGCAAGCGGAGAGCCTTCCCAATACCTCCAAGGGAGAGCGGGTATGCCTTGTCCCTTATTTGGTAAGAGGGCTCGGATTTCCAATTCATCCGTTTCTCCAGGGGCTCCTGGAGTTCTACGGCCTCCAGTTGCATAACCTTACGCCTGCCTCCATGCTGCATATCGCGGGATTCGTCACCCTTTGTGAGTTGTTTTTGGCCTGTGAGGCTCATTTCGCTCTGCGGAAGAAGCCGTTCTGCCTTGTGCCCCATTCTCAGAAGGGGACAATATATCAAGTGGGCGGAGCCGAAGTGTGGCGTATTGCCGGGACCGGATACCTGTTCGAAACCCTAAAGAAGACGTCCGAAGACTAGCCTTCCGAATGGTTTTATATAGAAGACGTCCCCCTCCTAGATCCTATTAGAATCGGCCTTCCTGAGTTCAACAACGCCCCTTTGAAGAAGTGCCAGAGCTGGCGTCCATGGAGCTCCCTGGAGGAACATGACAGGGATGTTCTTTACCTTATGAGCCGGATAAGTTTTTTAGCTCGATCCCAATTGACCATGATCGAGGTCATGGCCATATGTATTATGCGGGGTGTGCAGCCGCTTCAATATAGAGGCCAGCCCATGTGGGATTTCAACGGGGAGGATGACGCCACCCGCCACGGCCGCAAAGGGCCGGGATCGGTTGCTGATCTAATAAAGATCTTATCCACTTTGTACAAGGGAGAAGAGGAGGAATTCCTTCGTGTCAACCCACAAGGTGGATTTCCTATGTACAATCCTCCGAGCTGGGTAAGCAGAGACTTTTCTCGCCCATCCGTTTCGTATTCCCGTAGTTAAGTATTCAGTCTAGCGGTTTCATCGCAGGAGCTGCGCCAGGCTGTAAAGGAGATAAACAGCCCCCTCCACAACCCGAGGACCCTGGACGGTCCCTTGACCCGGCCTCCTAGGAGGATCCGGACATATCTGTGGAGCTGATCGATGGGGTATTTTACCAATTGAGTAATGACAACGCTTTGGTGGCCATTACGGCCGATTACCCTGGGCTACTTCCAGCCTCACAGGTGACTGAGACTGAAGTCCCAGCACTTCGAAAGGGGATCCGTCCTTGCGTGTTTTTGATTGGCGTATAACAACCATGTTTTTGCAGGGGAGGTCCTCGAGGCGGAAGGCCGAGCCTGCGGCGACTAGCCAACAAGGGGCCGCGAGGCCAGGCGGGCTGAAAAGACCCGCAGTTCGGATTGAGACACCGGCGCAACGGTACGGCACGCCGTCTTTATTGCAAGACATTATTCTCAGAGGCATATTAACGCCCATGCCTTCTTTTCAGGAAAAAGAGCGCTCCCCAGACTATACCCGTAGAGGCTACTAATCGCGCCTCCACCAGCCAGGCTCCAAGGCCAGATTCGGTGGCGGGAACGAATACGAGGCGTGCGCAGGGCGCTCCTCCGACAGAGGATGTGGATAAACTGTCCGCCACCAATTCCGAGGTGGAAAGTGCCATGAACCACAGGCGTCGCCAGACGGTTCTTCGTGACGCTTGTTTCTCCCAAGAGGCATTGGATGCCTTCAACTCGGGAGATGCCTACCTCCGTGCCGCTCAAAATGGTCTAGCCAGAGCCACGGAGTAGTATGTAAAAGACATACGGGTGAGAAAATTTGGTGATTATATATATCAGTAGCCCCTGAGACTTGAAACAGTTAGAATAACTGATTTAAGGATCATTTGTTATGCAGGTTCTTACCGAAAAGAATACTCAACTGTCCCAGGAGCTGGAAGAGTACAGAGCCCAACTTCAGGCCACACTGGCCGCGGTGGGGGAGCCCAAAGAGACACCCTCTGGTGATATATCCTTCGAATGATAATTGTCATATAGGATGCAGCGTATATGCAGATCTGACGATAAAATTGCAGATGACGCTGGAGTAAATCCGGATAAGCAACAGCTCCTACGCCAGTTGAAGGCTGGTGAGAGCATGCTTACGAGGGTGAGGCAGGAGAAGAATGATCTCCTAGATGCCAACACCAAGCTGGGCGTGGAACTAAAAGATGTTCGTGCCCAACTGTCGGACTCTGTTAAGGAGAATCGGCGGCTTCGACGCGGCATATTTAGTAAGTGCTTGAACAAACTTTGAAAAAGAGTTCGGCGAGGAAGCTGGCTGACAGAGTTATTTCTGTAGGTATGCTAATCGGTCGTCCTACCGAGGAAATGCCCGGTTCAACGGGTGACCTTCTTCCCGAGCTCTGACAGCTGCACGAACGAGTTCGGCAAGTGATGCAAGGCGTCGCCCAGGCCTTGTGGCCATCCGTCTCCATACCCGAAGGCCTTGGAGAGCTTGCAGAAAAGCTGAAGGGAGCGCGGCGGCGCTTCCAATTACGGAAGATATCGGCCTGCCGTTAGGGCGCCAGGGAAGCCTGGGCAATGGTGAAGACACGGTACACGAAGGCTGGCCCGAACCACATGGCCGAAGTCAGACCTGTGTGGCTCGATGGGAAGGAGATCCCTGTGAGCTTAGTGTATGACCAAGTAGAATTGGCCGCAAAGTATTCCCAACAGGACTATAGACTAGACAGCCTATTGGATGGTATTGAAGAGGAATTCAACCAGTCAAATTGACTACGTAATTAAAGTGACATGTATAATGCCTTCTAGCCGGATTGTAGATCGTTTGTCGTGGCGGACCTTTTTGCTTCAACCTTGGGACCCGGCGGTCCGGAGTGTATCCAAATACCCTCTCGGTTATGTAAGAACCGGGGCATGCGTGGAGACCAGGCGTAGGGGTCATTAGTGCTTTATGAGACAAGTGCCCAACTAGTTATGTTATATTACATGGGTAGTAAGAAACATCTTCCAGGGATAATAGTTCCGTTAAGGGTTCCTTTCCCTAGGTAAGCATGCCCTAAAGTGCATGTCTGGACTGCGATAAGAAGCGCAGAAAAAGAATCTGGGGGCAGATATGGAAAATCAATAAAAGTCATCTTTTGTTCACCGACCGAATATTCCCTTAAGAATGCTAGCTTTCGGCTTCACCCAGTCTGAGGTACACATCCGGCTGACCCGGCGGTAACAATTGCAGAGGTGCTCCCCTTATGCCCTAGCCTAATTAACGGGAACGTAGGGCATAAATACAAGAGCCAGGCAACCCAGCTTGGCCAAAACTTAAGTCATATCGATGCATATAATGGTGAAAAAATGTACATGCAGAAGTATAACACATGTGTTGGGCGTGAGACCCAGGTAAATAATTTAAGCTTCTGTGAAAGAAGCCCCCAGGTATGAAGAGTGCGGTTAGCGCATCTGTAATGTACGAGTGAGGCACAAGGTGACCCTTGAAGGCCTAGAGAAATAAAAGAAAGAAAGGGAAACAAGATAGATGATGCATATGCAGAAAATGGACAGAGGGAGGGGACTAACATAGAGTCTGGTGCTAGGCGTAGAATCTTCGAAGCCTGGCTGCGTTCCATGGGTTCGGCTCGAGTCGACTAGTCGATGCATCCCGCAGTCGGTATGCTCCACCGGTCAGAACTTGGTCGATAATGAATGGACCTTCCCATTTGGGCTCGAGCTTGTTCTTTTTCTTATCCGGCAGTCGTAGAACTAGTTCGCCAATGTTATAAGTTTTGGCCCGTACTTCTCTGCTTTGGTATCTGCGAGCCTATTGCTGGTCAAATGCGGAATGGGCTTTGGCTACGTCGCGCTCTTCCTCCAAGGTGTCCAGACTGTCCTGCTGATCGAGCTCGGCTTCTCTTTCTTCGTACATGCGCACTCGAGGTGAGTCATGAATTATGTCACAGGGCAAGACTGCCTCTGTGCCGTACACCATAAAAAATGACGTATATCCGGTACTACGATTCGGCGTGGTCCGAAGCCCCCAGAGTACGAAGTCGAGCTCCTCTACCCAGTGCGTGTCAGACTCCATTAAGGAACGCACTAATCTGGGTTTAATGCCGCTCATTATAAGACCGTTTGCTCATTCGAATTGACGTTGATTTGTGGGTGATAGACTGAAGCATAATCGAGCTTGATGCCCATTTTGCTGCACTAGAGTTTTACCTCGTCGGTCGTGAAGTTCGTGCCGTTATCAGTGATGATGCTGTGGGGGATGCTGTAATGGTGTACAACCCCGGATATGAAATCTATCACCGGTCCGGATTCGGCTGTTTTAACCGGTTTAGCCTCTATCCATTTAGTGAATTTATTCACCATGGCCAATAAGTATTTTTTCTTGTGGGTTCCCCCTTTAAGGGGTCCAACCATGTCAAGCCCCCAGACCGCGAAGGGCCATGTAATGGGGATTGTTTGGAGGATGGTGGGTGGCATGTGGCTTTGATTTGCAAAGAGTTGGCAACCGGCGCAACGTTGGACCAAGTCTTGTGCATCTGCCCAGACTGTTGGCCAATCGAATCCTGTACGGAGGCCTTGCTTACAAGAGCCCGGGCTGCAGCGTGATGACCGCTGAGTCCGGCATGAATTTCTGCCAAAAGGTTCCGCCCTTCCTCTTCGGAGATGCACCTTTGAAGGACTCCGGTAGTGCTTTTCTTGTACAATTCTCCCTCATGGACCCTGTAGGCCTTGGATCGCTGCACTATGCAGCGTGCCTCATTTTGGTCTTCCGGAAGTTCCTGTCTAGTTAGGTAGGCCAGGAATGGTTCTGTCCACGGGGCAATAGTGACCATTATTTTGTGGGCTGAATGTGTTATTTCGGTGGCGGAGCCTCCGATTGTGTCAGAGAGTTCGGTATCGGGTATTTTGGCCGGGTCCGGACTGTTGTTACCGGTGTCCCCTTCCCATGCTATGGATGGCTTGAAGAGCCTTTCTAGAAATATGTTGGGAGGGACCGCATTGCGTTTTGTGCCGATGCGGCCGAGGATATCCGCCGCCTGATTGTTTTCCCGAGCCACATGGTGAAATTTGAGCCCCTCGAACCGAGCTGACATTTTTAGGACGGCATTGCGATAAGCTGCCATTTTTGGATCCTTGGCATCAAAGTCTCCATTTATTTAGGATATCGCGAGGTTCGAATCCCTGCGCACCTCTAGGCGTTGAATGCCCATGGATACTGCCATCTGGAGACCATGCAGAAGGGCCTCATATTTGGCTGCGTTGTTGGAGTCCGTATACGTTATCTGTAGTACGTATTGTATGGTATCTCCTGTTGGGGACGTCAAAACGACGCCAGCCCCCAGACCAACTAACATTTTGGAGCCGTCGAAGTGCATGATCCAGTTTGAATATGTGTCGTACTCCTTAGGGAGTTCGGCTGCCGTCCACTCAGCGACAAAGTTAGCCAAAACTTGCGACTTAATAGCTCGCCATGGCTTGTAAGTTATGTCGAACGGGAGGAGCTCAATGGCCCATTTGGCAATCCGGCCCGTCGCGTCGCGGTTGTTTATAATATTGTTAAGTGGTACTTCCGAGGCTACCGTTATCAAACACTCTTGAAAGTAGTGTCGCAGCTTCCGGGATGCCATAAATACCGCGTACGCTATCTTTTGATAATGCGGGTTCCGTGATTTGCATGGAGTAAGGACAGTGGACACATAGTAAACCGGCTTTTGAAGGGGGAATTTGTGTCCGTCCACTTCTCACTCGACGACAAGCACTGCGCTTACTACTTGATGAGTTGCCACAATATATAATAGCATTGGTTTGCTAATGTTTGGCGCGGCGAGGACTGGGTTTGTTGCCAATATGGCTTTTATTTCGTTGAGTCAGGCGGGGGCGGCATCCGTCCACTCGAAGTGTTCAGTGCGCCGGAGGAGGCGATAAAGGGGTAATGCCTTTTCTCCCAAGCGGGAGATAAAGCGGCTTAGAGCCGCCACGCATCCGGTCAATTTTTGTATATGTTTGAGGTCTGTTGGGGTAGCCAACTGTGACAACGCTCGGATTTTGACCGGATTAGCTTCAATGCCTCTACTGGAGACAATGAATCCCAGGAGCTTTCCGGCTGGTACGCCAAAAATGCATTTTTGCGGATTGAGCTTGATGTCATATGTTCGGAGGTTATCGAATGTGAGCCTCAAGTCGTCTACTAGAGATTCGACATGCTTGGTTTTGACGACCACGTCATCTACGTATGCCTCCACTGTTTTTCCGATCTGGTTTGCCAGACATGTCTGAATCATGCGCTGATATGTTGCGCTGGCGTTTTTGAGCCCGAAGGGCATTATGTTGAAGAAGAATGGGCCGTATGGTGTGATGAATGCCGTTGCGGCTTGGTCTGGCTCTGCCATTTTAATTTGATGGCAGCCGGAATATGCGTCGAGGAAACACAATGAATCGTGTCCTGCGGTAGCGTCGATGATTTGATCGATGCGGGGGAGGGGGAAGGGGTCCTTTGGGCAGGCCTTGTTAAGGTCCTTAAAATCGACGCACAAGCGCCAGGATTTGTCCTTCTTTGGTACCATCACCAGGTTTGCTAGCTAGTCCGGATGTTTTATGTCTCTGATGAATCCGGCCTCCAATAGCTTGTCTAGTTCCTCTCCCATGGCTTGTCTCTTAGGTTCGGAGAAATGCTGAAGAGCCTGCTTGACTGGCTTGAATCCTTTTAGGATATTTAGGCTGGGCTCGGCCAGCCTATGTGGGATTCCTGGCATGTCTGAAGGGTGCCAGGCAAAAATGTCCCAGTTCTCACGTAGGAACTCTCGCAGTGTGGTGTCGACATCAGGGTTTAATTGTGCCCCGATGGAAGCTGTTTTTGTAGGGTCCGTTGGATGGACTTGGAATTTGACTATTTCGTCCACCGGTTTAAAGGAGGTGGACTTGGATCTTATATCGAGTATCACGTCGTCCCTGTTCACCATGGAGCGCAACGCATTTAGTTCCTCAGCCGCTAGGGCTTCGGATAGTGCCTTGAGGGCCAGTGTGGCTGTCTTATTTTCGGCGCGGAGTGCTATGTCCGGATCACTAGCAAGAGTGATGATTCTGTTGGGCCCGGGCATTTTGAGCTTCATGTACCCGTAATGGGGTATGGCTTGGAAGATTGTAAATGTCTCCCGCCCTAATAGAGTGTGGTATCCGCTGCTGAACGGGGCCACTTGAAATGTAATTTCTTCGGACCTGTAATTATCCGGCGTGCCGAATACCACATCTAGTGTGATTTTCCCAGCACAGCATGCTTCCCGACTGGGGATGATTCCTCTAAAGGTTGTGCTACTTTGCTCAATGCGGATCCAATCTATTTCCATCTTTTGAAGAGTTTCCTCATAGATGAGGTTTAATCCGCTGCCGCCGTCCATGAGTACCTTGGTGAGTCGAAAGTTGTCCACGATTGGACTGAGGACCAGTGCGGCTGGTGCTCGGGCTGCTCGGAATTTAGGTTCGTCACTGGCATTGAAGGTAATAGCCGTGTCACTCCAAGGATTTATTTCTTCTATGTGGCAGATTTCGGCCATGCTGCGGAGTGTTCGCTTGCGTCTATTATTTGACGCGAAGGTCTCAAAGACCGTTAACACCGTATTGTTGTCCACGGGATGGTGCTCTGTGGTATTTGGGAGGAGTAGATCTTCACCACTTTTGGCCACCTGCCGGAGTATCCAACATGCTCTAAGGCTGTGCGTTGGTATTGCATCCGTTGTACTATGAATTTTGCAGGGTCCGTTGAGCCATCCCTCCAGTACGGTTCCTTGCCCTATAGAGGACTTTTGCTTTTTGGTAGTTAACCCAGGTGTATTGTGATAATGCACCCTTTTATTTCAGACTGGGTTTGTATTCAGGGTCGGATTATCCCAAAATTTTATTTTGTTTTTCCAGGCGCTTTCCATCGCATAGTACTTTTGTACTATGGACACCAAGTCGGCAAAGCGTGTAATTTCGCAGCGACTTATGGTGTTGAGGATTCCCTTGTCCGTGCAATTATTGCAGAAGAATGAAATTGCGTCTTCCTCGCGGCAGTCCTTTATCCTATTCATGACCAGGAGGAATCTGGCCCAGTAATGGTGTATTGTTTCTTTGGGCTCTTGCCTAATTTGGGATAGATCGCTTATGTTTGGGTGGGTGGGTGGAATAGAACCCGAATCCTCACCCAATCTGAGACTCAGGGGCCAAGGAGTTTCCGAACTCGGAGGTTTGGATTCTTGGAGGTTTTCCAATAAATCTAGCCTGCTGCCTGACTCTAGGTTCAGGTCTTGAGTGACGTCCTCCCCTCCGCGGGTATCCGGCTTGGAGGGATCGGGAATCCGGACATAGCTAGTCCTTAAGATAGATAAAGGGTTGCCGCATAGTTCCTCCACCACTGCAACGTGATGGGTGACCTGGGGAGAGTTGATCTCTCTCAGATCGGGTTTAGGCCCAATCTGATCATAGTCTGTAGCGACTCCCAGGGCGGCGATGCGATCCAAGAGCTCGTTCAGGGAAGAGAGCTCCATTGGATCTAACTGCTCGGCGAGTTCTGAGTTGACGTGAAGATTGCTTTCGATGACCCGAGAAGTCATCATCGGCGTGGCGGCCGAACAGGCGGTGATAAGAAAACCACCTAGCCGGAGAGTTTGGCTGATAGCCAAAGCTCCCTCAGCAACAGTGCCGTCTTTAAAGACGGGATGAGGCATCCTTCCTGATGGCGACGGCACAGCGGAACTCTCAATGAAAGCACCAATGTCGGTGTCAAAACCGGCGGATCTCGGGTAGGGGGTCCCGAACTGTGCGTCTAGGCCCGATGGTAACAGGAGGCAGGGGACACAATGTTTTTCCCAGGTTCGGGCCCTCTTGATGTAAAACCCTACGTCCTGCTTGACTGATATTGATGATATGTAGATCTACCACGAGATCAAAGAGGCTAAACCCTAGAAGCTAGCCTATGGTATGATTGTATGTTGTGATTGTTGTCCTATGGACTAAAACCCTTTGGTTTATATAGACACCGGAGAGGGTTAGGGTTACACAAGCTAGGTTACAAAGGAGGAGATATCCATATCCGTATTGCCTAGCTTGCCTTCCATGCCAAGTAGACTCCCATCCGGACACGAGACGAAGTCTTCAATCTTGTATCTTCATAGTCTAACAGTTCGGTCGAAGGATATAGTCCGGCTGTCTGGAGACCCCCTAATCCAGGACTCCCTCAATACTCATCATCATCCATCCTCCATCACCAATTTCATGATGCTCACCGCCGCGCGTGAGTAATCCCATCGTAGGCTTGCTGAACCGTGATGGGTTGGATGAGATTTACCATGTAATCGAGTTAGTTTTGTTAGTGTTTGATTCCTAGTATCCACTATGTTCTAAGATTGATGTTGCTATGACTTAGCTATGCTTAATGCTTGTCACTAGGGACCGAGTGCCTTGATTTCCGATCTGAACCTATTATGTTTTCATGAATATATTTGTGTTCTTGATCCTATCTTGCAAGTCAAAAGTCACCTACTACGTATTATGATCCGAGAACCCCAGAGTGACAATAGTCGGGACCACTCTTGGTGATGACCGTAGTTTGAGGAGTTTATATATTCACTAAGTGTTAATGCGTTGGTCCGGTACTTGATACGTCTCCAATGTATCAATAATTTTAGATTGTTCCATGCTATATTATATTCTGTTTTGGACATTATTAGGCTTTATTATACACTTTTATATTATTTTTGGGACTAACCTATTAACCGGAGGCCCAGCCCAGAATTGTTGTTTTTTTGCCTATTTCAGAGTTTCGCAAAAAAACAATATCAAACGGAGTCCAAACGGAATGAAATCTTCGGCAACGTGATTTTCGGAATGAATGTGATCCAGAGTACTTGGACCCTACGTCAAGACATAAATCATGAGGCCACGAGGTAGGGGGCGCGCCTACCCCCTTGGGCGCGCCCTCCACCCTCGTGGGCCCCCTGTTGCTCCACCGACGTACTCCTTCCTCCTATATATACCTACGTACCCCCAAACTACCAGATAAGGAGCCAAAACCATAATTCCACCACCGTAACTTTCTGTATCCACGAGATCCCATCTTGGGGCTTGTTTCGGAGCTCCGCCGAAGGAGGCATCGATCACGGAGGGCTTCTACATCAACACTATAGCCCCTCCGATGGAGTGTGAGTAGTTTACCTCAGACCTTCGGGTCCATAGTTATTAGCTAGAGGGCTTCTTCTCTCTTTTTAGATCTCAATACAAAGTTCTCCCCCTCTCTTTCGGATATCTATTCAATGTAATCTTCTTTTGCGGTGTGTTTGTTGAGACTGATGAATTGTGGGTTTATGAGAAAGTTTATCTATGAACAATATTTGAATCCTCTCTGAATTCTTTTATGTATGATTAGTTATCTTTGCCAGTCTCTTCGAAATATCAGTTTAGTTTGGCCTACTAGATTGATCTTTCTTGCAATGGGAGAAGTGCTTAGCTTCGGGTTCAATCTTGCGGTGTCCTTTCCTAGTGACAGTAGGGGCAGCAAGGCACGTATTGTATTGTTGCCATCGAGGATAACAAGATGGGTTTATATCATATTGCATAAGTTTATCCCTCTACATCATGTCAACTTACTTAAAGCGTTACTCTGTTCTCTTGAACTTAATACTCTAGATGCATGCTGGATAGCGGTCGATGTGTGGAGTAATAGTAGTAGATGCAGGCAAGAATCGGTCTACTTGTCTCGGACGTGATGCCTATATACATGATCATACCTAGATATTCTCATAACTATGCTCAATTCTGTCAATTCCTCAACAGTAATTTGTTTACCCACCGTGAATACTTATGCTCTTGAGAGAAGCCACTAGTGAAACCTATGGCCCCCGGGTCTATTTTCCATCATATTAATCTTCCAACACTTAGTTGTTTTTATTGCCTTTTATTTTACTTTGCATATTTATCATAAAAAATACGAAAAATATTATCTTATCATATCTATCAGATCTCACTCTCGTAAGTGACCGTGTAGGGATTGACAACCCCTTATCGCGTTGGTTGCGAGGATTTATTTGTTTGTAAAGGTGCGAGGGACTCGTGCGTGGCCTCCTACTGGATTGATACCTTGGTTCTCAAAAATTGAGGGAAATACTTATATTACTTTGCTACATCACCCTTTCCTCTTCAAGGGAAAACCAACGCAGTGCTCAAGAGGTAGCAATAAGGATTTCTAGCGCCGTTGTCGGGGAGGTCTACGCAAAAGTCAACACACCAAGTACCCATCACAAACCCTTATCTCCTGCATTATATTATTTTCCATTTGCCTCTCGTTTTCCTCTACCCCACTTCACCATTGTCGTTTTATTCGCCTCCCTCTTTCTTTTTTCTCCTCGCACTTTCTACCATTATGTCTGGAATTGGGGAAACTATTGCCGATATGGACAATAGTAATAACATAGAAAATTCTGATGCTCCTGCTGAATAACCCCCTACCTTACATACAAAAAAAAATCCGAATTGGTAGTGGTAATATTATTGGAAAAGGGGTTATTCAAGATTTCTTTACTTGTGCCGGTGCTTTTCCTTCTATGGGTAGTTCTATTCTTCATCAAACTAGTAGTCTTGCGGACGCTATTGCCATACTTGTAGTTGAACTTGAAAGGCAATTTATGCACATGCACCCTTGCATACAAAGGATTTTCCTAGAATTTTCTAATATTGAGTATTCTTCTGTTAAGCATGCCGCTACTATATGTTTGGCTCATGAATTCAGATTTATAATAAAAGAGGCCAAAGAAATCTTTGCGCATTATAGGGTGGACGTTGGCCGTCCTCCCATAGAAAATATCCTCTTTGATCAAGAGGAAATAATGCGTTTTCAATCTCTAGATTATGTTGCTTTTAATGAAAACCTTAGAAAAAGGTTCCTACCAATGTTCTAGTTGATAGACTTTCTGAGCTTAATAATGATTTTTCTATTCGAAATAATGAGCTAGGATATTCTCTCGAGTATAGACTCACAAAGTTCTGTCAAAAGAATGCTTATAATGATGAATTGGTTGTGCAGTATGAAGGGCTGAAGGAGGAACCTATACCTCCTAAAGTTGATCTTGGGGACTTTTGTCCCATTAAATTTAGCCCTTTCGATTACTTTTGCTTGCCTCAAAGAAAACTTGCTGCTGAACGTAGAGAATACGAAATGATTTTCAATGAGCTATCCTATTATTATGGCAATACCTAGATATATCCTTGCTTTTTATGCCTAGCTAGGGGCGGTAAACGATAGCGCTTGTTGGGAGGCAACCCAATTTTATTTTTATTCCTTGCTTTTTGCTCATGTTTAGTAATAAATAATTTTTCTAGCCTCTGTTTTGGTTGTGTTTTTTTGTGTTCAATTAGTGTTTGTGCCAAGTAGAACCGTTGGGAAGACTTGGGGAAAGTCTTTTTAATCTTGCTGTAAAAAACAGAAACTTTAGCGCTCACGAGAATTGCTGCCATTTTTATTTGGAAAGTGATATTTAGTTAATTAATTTTGCAGATGATTAATAGATAAATTACTCACGTCCAACAATTTATTTTAGAAGTTTTGGGGTTCCAGATCTTGCGTTAGCTACAGATTACTACAGACTGTTCTGTTTTTGACAGATTCTGTTTTTCGTGTGTTGTTTGCTTATTTTAATGAATCTTGTAAAATAGTTTATAAACCATAGAGAAGTTGGAATACAGTAGGTTTAACACCAATATAAATAAAGAATGAGTTCATTACAGTACCTTGAAGTGGTGTTTTGTTTTCTTTCGCTAACGGGGCTCACGAGATTTTCTACTTTAAGTTTTGTGTTGTGAAGTTTTCAAGTTTTGGGTGAAAGATTTGATGGATTATGAACAAGGAGTGGCAATAGCCTAAGCTTGGGGATGCCCATGGCACCCCAAGATAATATAAGGACACCTAAAAGCCAAAGCTTGGGGATGCCCCGGAAGGCATCCCCTCTTTCGTCTACTTCCATCGGTAACTTTACTTGGAGCTATATTTTTATTCACCACATGATATGTGTTTTGCTTGGAGCGTCTTGTATGATTTGAGTCTTTGCTTTTTAGTTTACCACAATCATCCTTTCTGTACACACCTTTTGAGAGAGACACACATGATTCGGAAATTATTAGAATACTCTATGTGCTTCACTTATATCTTTTGAGTTATATAGTTTTTGCTCTAGTGCTTCACTTATATCTTTTAGAGCACGTCAGTGGATTTGTTTTATAGAAACTATTATTCTCTCATGCTTCACTTAGATTATTTTGAGAGTCTTAAATAGCATGGTAATTTACTTAAATAATCCTAATATGCTAGGTATTCAGGACTAGGAAAAACTTTCTAATGAGTGTGTTGAATACTAAGAGAAGTTTGATGCTTGATGATTGTTTTGAGACATGGAGGTAGTGATATCAAAGTTGTGCTAGTTGAGTAGTTCTGAATTTGAAAAATACTTGTGTTGAAGTTTGCAAGTGCCGTAGCATGCACATATGGTAAACGTTATGTAACAAATTTGAAACATGAGGTGTTCTTTGATTGTCCTCCTTATGAGTGGCGGTCGGGGATGAGCGATGGTCTTTTCCTACCAATCTATCCCCCTAGGAGCATGCGCGTAGTGCTTGGTTTTTGATGACTTGTAGATTTTTGCAATAATTATGTGAGTTCTTTATGACTAATGTTGAGTACATAGATTATACGCACTCTCACCTTTCCATCATTGCTAGCCTCTTCGGTACCGTGCATTGCCCTTTCTCACATTGAGAGTTGGTGCAAACTTTGCCGGTGCATCCAAACCCCGTGATATGATACGCTCTTACACACATAAACTATCTTCCTCAAAAAGGCCACCATACCTACCTATTATGGCATCCCCGTAGCCATTCCGAGATATTTTGCCATGCAACTTTCCACCGTTCCGTTTATCATGACACGTTCATCATTGTCATATTGCTTTGCATGATCATGTAGTAGACATAGTATTTGTGGCAAATCCACCATTCATAATCCTTTCATACATGTCACTCTTGGTTCATTTCATATCTCGGTACACCGCCGGAGGCATTCATATAGAGTCATACTTTGGTCTAGTATCGAGTTGTAATCATTGAGTTGTAAATAAATAGAAGTGTGATGATCATCATTTTCTAGAGCATTGTCCCAAGTGAGGAAAATAAAGAAAGAGAAAGGCCATAAAAAAGAGAAGGCCCAAAAAAATGAGCAAGAAGAAGGGACAATGTTACTATCCTTTTTACCACACTTGTGCTTCAAAGTAGCCCCATAATCTTCATGATAGAGAGTCTTTTGTTTTGTCACTTTCATATACTAGTGGGAACTTTTCATTATAGAACTTGGCTTGTATATTCCAACAATGGGCTTCCTCAAATGCCCTAGGTCTTCGTGAGCAAGCAAGTTGGATGCACACCCACTTAGTTTCTTTTGTTGAGCTTTCATATATTTATAGCTCTAGTGCATCCGTTGCATGGCAATCCCTACTCCTTGCATTAACATCAATTGATGGGCATCTCAATAGCTCATTGATTAGCCTCGTTGATGTGAGACTTTTTCCCTTTTTTGTCTTCTCCACATAACCCCCATCATTATATTCTATTCCACCCATAGTGCTATATCCATGGCTCACACTCATGTATTGCGTGAAGATTGAAAAAGTTTGAGATTACTAAAGCATGAAGCAATTGCTTGGATTATCATCGTGGGTTGTGCATGATGAGAGCATTCTTGTGTGACAAAAATGGAGCATGACTAAACTATATGATTTTGTAGGGATGAACTTTCTTTGGCCATGTTATTTTGAGAGGACATAATTGCTTAGTTAGTATGCTTGCAGTATTATTATTTTTATGTCAATATTGAACTTTCATCTTGAATCTTTCGGATCTGAATATTCATACCACAATTAAGAAGAATTACATTGAAATTATGCCAAGTATCATTCCACATCAAAATTCTGTTTTTAGCATTTACCTACTCGGGGACGAGCAGGAATTAAGCTTGGGGATGCTTGATACGTCTCCAACGTATCTATAATTTTTGATTGTTCCATGCTACATTATATTCTGTTTTGGACATTATTGGGCTTTATTATACACTTTTATATTATTTTTGGGACTAACCTATTAACCGGAGGCCCAGCTCAGAATTTTTTTCCTATTTCAGAGTTTTGTAGAAAAAGAATATCAAACGAAGTCCAAAGGGAATGAAACCTTCGGGAACGTGATTTTTGGAATGAACGTGATCCAGAGGACTTGGACCCTACGTCAAGACATCAACCAGGAGGCCACGAGGTAGGGGGCGCGCCTACCCCTTGGGCGCGCCCTCCACCCTCGTGGGCCCCCTGTTGCTCCACCGACGTACTCCTTCCTCCTATATATACCTATGTACCCCCAAACTACCAGATACGGAGCCAAAACCCTAATTCCACTGCCGTAACTTTCTGTATCCAAGAGATCCCATCTTGGGGCCTGTTCCGGAGCTCCGCCGGAGGAGGCATCGATCACGGAGGGCTTCTACATCAACACCATAGCCCCTCCGATGAAGTGTGAGTAGTTTACCTCAGACATTCGGGTCCTTAGTTATTAGCTAGATGGCTTCTTCTCTCTTTTTGGATCTCAATACAAAGTTCTCCCCCTCTCTTGTGGAGATCTATTCGATGTAATCTTCTTTTGTGGTGTGTTTGTTGAGATCGATGAATTGTGGGTTTATAATCAGGTTTATCTATGAACAATATTTGAATCTTCTCTGAATTCTTTTATGTATGATTGGTTATCTTTGAAAGTCTCTTCGAATTATCAGTTTGGTTCGGCCTACTAGATTGATCTTTCTTGCAATGGGAGAAGTGCTTAGCTTTGGGTTCAATCTTGCGGTGTCCTTCCCTAGTGACAGTAGGGGCAGCAAGGCACGTATTGTATTGTTGCCATCGAGGATAACAAGATGGGGTTTATATCATATTGCATGAGTTTATGCCTCTACATCATGTCATCTTGCTTAAAGTGTTACCCTGTTCTCTTGAACTTAATACTCTAGATGCATGCTGGATAGCGGTCGATGTGTGGAGTAATAGTAGTAGATGCAGGCAGGAGTCGGTCTACTTGTCTCGGACGTGATGCCTATACATAATCATACCTAGATATTCTCATAACTATGCTCAATTCTGTCAGTTGCTCAACAACAATTTGTTTACCCACCGTGAATACTTATGCTCTTGAGAGAAGTCACTAGTGAAACCTATGGCCCCGGGTCTATTTTCCATCAAATTAATCTTCCAACACTTAGTTATTTTTATTGCCTTTTATTTTACTTTTCATATCTATCATAAAAAGTACCAAAAATATTATCTTATCATATCTATCAGATCTCACTCTCGTAAGTGGCCGTGTAGGGATTGACAACCCCTTATCGCGTTGGTTGCGAGGATTTATTTGTTTGTGTAGGTGTGGGGGACTCGTGCGTGGCCTCCTACTGGATTGATACCTTGGTTCTCAAAAACTGAGGGAAATACTTACGCTACTTTGCTACATCACCCTTTCCTCTTCAAGGGAAAACCAACGCAGTGCTCAAGAAGTAGCAGTACTCTATTAAAAGGAGGCCTTACTATCCCTTAGTTTCCAATAGGACCCCGCTGCCATGGGAGGGTAGAACAAAAGATTTCATGCAAGTTCTTTTCCATAAGAATGTATGACTATATTCGGAATACATGCCTACATTATATTGATGAATTGGAGCTAGTTCCATGTTACCCTGTGTTATAACCGTTGCATGATGAATGACATCTAACATAATTATCCATTATTGATCCATTGCCTGCGAGCTTTTCACATATTGATCTTTGATTGATATTGATGATATGGGTAGTACAAGAGTAGATCTACCACGAGATCAGAGAGGCTAAACCCTAGAAGCTAGCCTATGGTATGATTGTATGTTGTGATTGTTGTCCTACGAACTAAAACCCTTCGGTTTATATAGACACCGGAGAGGGTTAGGGTTACACATGGTCGGTTACAAAGGAGGAGATATCCATATCCGTATTGCCTAGCTTGCCTTCCACGCCAAGTAGAGTCCCATCCGGACACGAGACGAAGTCTTCAATCTTGTATCTTCATAGTCTAACAGTCTGGTCGAAGGATATAGTCCGGCTGTCCGGAGACCCCCTAATGTAGGACTCCCTCAGTAGCCCCTGAACCAGGCTTCAATGACGATGAGTCCAGCGCATAGTATTATCTTCGGCATTGCAGGGCGGGTTCCTCTCCAAATTCCGTGTACCTGTCAAAATAGTGTCCGGCCTCTTGTGAATGTTGCACTCCTTGGCTTCCACGCCCAATAATTGCCACTTTCCACGTGTCGAGCGAATGTGAAGAGCCAGGGTGTTTTTACATTTACCCTCCTAGCTGTGTGAATGAGATGCCTATTAAAAAGACGAGGATTCAGATCCAAATCACACCATACTCCCTTGGTGAGCCTTCATCGGAGCGCATTCGATAGAGATCCATTCCATCATGGCCGGTCGACGCAGCTCCTCCTCTCGCTCCCCTATCCCCAAGCCTAGAGATTGGGAGAGATGTTCCGTCCCTCACAGCAAATTAGTGATGCTTCAGAGTAAGGGATTTCTTCCCCCAGCGTACATGGTCCCGGTTCGAGCCGGGCTTGCCACCTATAATGGCGGAGAGCAAGCGGAGAGCCTTCCCAATCCCTCCAAGGAAGAGCGGGTATGCCTTGTCCCTTATTTGGTAAGAGGGCTCGGATTTCCAATTCATCCATTTCTCCAGGGGTTCCTGGAGTTCTACGGCCTCCAGTGCATAACCTTACGCCTGCCTCCATGCTGCATATCGCGGGATTCGTCGCCCTTTGTGAGTTGTTTTTGGGCTGTGAGGCTCATTTCGCTCTGTGGAAGAAGTCGTTCTGCCTTGTGCCCCGTTCTCAGAAGGGGTTAATATATCAAGTGGGTGGAGCCGAAGTGTGGCGTATTGCCGGGACCGCATACCTGTCCGGAACCCCAAAGAAGACGTCCGAAGACTGGCCTTCCGAATGGTTTTATATAGAAGACGCCCCCCTCCCGGATCCTATTAGAATCGACCTTCCTGAGTTCGACAACGCCCCTTTCAAGAAGCGCCGGAGCTGGCGTCCATGGAGCTCCCTAGAGGAAGATGACAGGGACGTTCTTTACCTGATGAGCCGGATAAGTTTTCTAGCTCGATCCGGATTGACCATGATCGAGGTCATGGCCATATGTATTATGCGGGGTGTGGAGCCTCTTCAATATAGAGGCCACCCCATGTGGGATTTCAACGGGGACGATGACGCCACCCGCCACGGCCGCAAAGGGCCGGGATCGGTTGCTGATCTAATAAAGATCTTATCCACTTTGTACAAGGGAGAAGAGGAGGAATTCCTTCGTGTCAACCCGCAAGGCAGATTTTCTATGTACAATCCTCCGAGCTGGGTAAGAGGAGACTTTTTCTCGCCCATCCGTTTCGTATTCCCGTGGTTAAGTATTCAGTCTAGCGATTTCATCGAAGGAGCTGCGCCAGGCTGTAAAGGAGATAAACAGCCCCCTCCACAACCCGAGGACCCTGGACGGTCCCTTGACCCGGCCTCCTTGGAGGATCTGGACATATCTGTGGAGCTGATCGATGGGGTATTTTACCAATTGAGTAACGACAACGCTTTGGTGGCCATTACGACCGATTACCCTGGGCTACTTCCAGCCTCACAGGTGACTGAGACCGAAGTCCCAGCACTTCGAAAGGGGATCCGTCCTTGTGTGTTTTGGATTGCCGTATAATAGCCGTGTTTTTGCAGGGGAGGTCCTCGAGGCGGAAGGCCGAGCCTACGGCGACTAGCCAACAAGGGGCCGCGAGGCCAGCCGGGCTGAAAAGACCCGCAGTCCGGATTGAGACACCGATGTAGCGGTACGGCATGCCGTCTTTATCGCAAGACATTATTCTCAGAGGCATATTAACGCCCATGCCTTCTTTTCAGGAAAAAGAGCGCTCGCCGGACTATACCCGTAGAGGCTACTAATCGCGCCTCCACCAGCCAGGCTCCAAGGCCGGAATCGGAGGCGGGAACGAATACGAGGCATGCGCCGGGCGCTCCTCCGACAGAGGATGCGGATAAACTGTCCGCCACCAATTCCGAGGTGGAAATTGCCATGAACCACAGGCGTCGCCAAACTGTTCTTCATGACGCTTGTTTCTCCCAAGAGGCATTGGATGCCTTCAACTCGGGAGATGCATACCTCCGTGCCGCTCAAAATGGTCTAGCCAGAGCCACGGAGCAGTATGTAAAAGACATACGGGTGAGAAAATTTGGTGATTATATATATTAGTAGCCCCTGAGACTTGAAACAGTTAGAATAACTGATTTAAGGATCATTTGTTATGTAGGTTCTTACCGAAAAGAATACTCAACTGTCCCAGGAGCTGGAAGAGTACAGAGCCCAACTTCAGGCCGCACTAGCTGCGGTGGGGGGGGCCCAAAGAGACCCCCTCTGGTAATATATCCTTCGAATGATAAGTGTCATATAGGATGCATCCTATATGCAGATCTGACGATAAAATTGCAGATAACGCTGGAGTAAATCCGGATAAGCAACAGCTCCTACGCCAGCTGAAGGCTGGTGAGAGCGTGTTTACGAGGGTGAGGCAGGAGAAGAATGATCTCCTAGATGCCAACACCAAGCTGGGCGTGGAACTAAAAGATGTTCGTGCCCAACTGTCGGACTCTGTTAAGGAGAATCGGCGGCTTCGACGCGGCATATTTAGTAAGTGCTTGAACGAACTTTGAAAAAGAGTTCGGCAAGGAAGCTGGCTGATAGAGTTATGTCTGTAGGTATGCTAATAGGTCGTCCTGCCGAGGAAATGCCTGGTTCAACGGGTGACCTTCTTCCCGAGCTCTCACAATTGCACGAACGAGTTCGGCAGGTGATGCAAGGCGTCGCCCAGGCCTTGTGGCCATCCGTCTCCATACCCGAAGGCCTTGGAGAGCTTGCAGAAAAGCTGAAGGGAGCGCGGCGGCGCTTCTGATTATGGAAGATATCGGCCTGCCGTCAGGGCGCCAGGGAAGCCTGGGCAATGGTGAAGACACGGTACACGAAGGCTGGCCCGAACCACATGGCCGAAGTCGGACCTGTGGGGCTCGATGGGAAGGAGATCCCTGTGAGCTTAGTGTGCGGCCAAGTAGAATTGGCCGCAAAGTATTCCCAACAGGACTGTAGACTAGACAGCCTATTGGATGGTATTGAAGAGGAATTCAACCAGTCAAATTGACTATGTAACTTAAAGTGACATGTATAATGCCTTCTAGCCGGATTATAGATCGTTTGTCGTGGCGGACCTTTTTGCTTCAACCTAGGGACCCGACGGTCCGGAGTGTATCCGAATACCCTCTCGGTTATGTAAGAACCGAGGCATGCGTGGAGACCAGGCGTAGGGGTCATTAGTGCTTTATCACACAAGTGCCCAACTAGTTATGTTATATTACATGGATACTAAGAAACATCTTCCAGGGAGAATAGTTCCGTTAAGGGTTCCTTTCCCTAGGTAAGCATGCCCTAAAGTGCATGTCTGGACTGCGATAAGAAGCGCAAAAAAAGAATCTGGGGGCAGATATGGAAAATCAATAAAAGTCATCTTTTGTTCACCGACCGAATATTCCCTTAAGAACGCTAGCTTTCGGCTTCACCCAGTCTGAGGTACACATCCAGCTGACCCGGCGGTAACAATTGCAGAGGTGCTCCCCTTATGCCCTAGCCGAATTAACGGGAACGTAGGGCATAAATACAAGAGCCAGGCAACCCAGCTTGGCCAAAACTTAAGTCATATCGATGCATATAATGGTGAAAAAATGTACATGCAGAAGTATAACACATGTGTTGGGCGTGAGGCCCAGGTAAATAATTTAAGCTTCTATGAAAGAAGCCCCCAGGTATGAAGAGTGCGGCTAGTGCATCTGTAATGTATGAGTGAGGCACAAGGTGACCCTTGAAGGCCTCGAGAAATAAAAGAAAGAAAGGGAAACAAGACAGATGATGCATATGCAGAAAATGGACAGAGGGAGGGGACTAACATAGAGTCCAGTGCTAGGCGTAGAATCTTCGAAGCCTGGCTGCGTTCCATGGGTTCGGCTCGAGTCGACTAGTCGATGCATCCCGCAGTCGGTACGCTCCACCGGTCAGAACTTGGTCGACAATGAATGGACCTTCCCATTTGCGCTCGAGCTTGTTCTTTTTCTTATCCGGCAGTCGTAGAACTAGTTCGCCAATGTTATAAGTTTTGGCCCGTACTTCTCTGCTTTGGTATCTGCGAGCCTATTGCTGGTAAAATGCGGAACGGGCTTTGGCTACGTCGCGCTCTTCCTCCAACGTGTCTAGACTGTCCTGCCGATCGAGCTCGGCTTCTCTTTCTTCGTACATGCGCACTCGAGGTGAGTCATGAATTATGTCACAGGGCAAGACTGCCTCTGCGTCGTACACCATAAAAAACGGTGTATATCCGATACTATGATTCGGCATGGTCCGAAGCCCCCAGAGTACGGAGTCGAGCTCCTCTACCCAGTGCGTGTCAGACTCTGTTAAGGAACGCACTAATCTGGGTTTAATGCCGCTCATTATAAGACTGTTTGCTCATTCGAATTGACCGTTGATTTGTGGGTGATAGACTGAAGCATAATCGAGCTTGATGCCCATTTTGCTGCACCAGAGTTTTACCTCGTCGGCCGTGAAGTTCATGCCGTTATCAGTGATGATGCTATGGGGGACGCCGTAACGGTGTACAACCCCGGATATGAAATCTATCACCGGTCCGGATTCGGCTGTTTTAACCGGTTTAGCCTCTATCCATTTAGTGAATTTATTCACCATGACCAATAAGTATTTTTTCTTATGGGTTCCCCCTTTAAGGGGTCCAACCATGTCAAGCCCCCAGACCGCGAAGGGCCATGTAATGGGGATTGTTTGGAGGATGGTGGGTGGCATGTGGCTTTGATTTGCAAAGAGCTGGCAACCGGCGCAACGTTGAATCAAGTCTTGTGCATCTGCCCGGGCTGTTGGCCAATCGAATCCTGTACGGACGGCCTTGCTTACAAGAGCCCAGGCTGCGGCGTGATGACCGCTGAGTCCGGCATGAATTTCTGCCAAAAGGTTCCGCCCTTCCTCTTCGGAGATGCACCTTTGAAGGACTCCGGTAGTGCTTTTCTTGTACAATTCTCCCTCATGGACCCTGTAGGCCTTGGATCGCCGCACTATGCAGCGTGCCTCATTTTGGTCTTCCGGAAGTTCCTATCTAGTTAGCTAGGCCAGGAATGGTTCTGTCCACGGGGCAATAGTGGCCATTATTTCGTGGGTTGAATGTGCTATTTCGGTGGCGGAGCCTCCGATTGTGTCAGAGAGTTCGGTATCGGGTATTTTGGCCGGGTCTGGACTGTTGTTACCGGTGTCCCCTTCCCATGCTATGGATGGCTTGAAGAGCCTTTCTAGAAATATGTTGGGAGGGACTGCGTCGCGTTTTGCACCGATGCAGGCGAGGATATCCGCCGCCTGATTGTTTTCCTGAGCCACATGGTGAAATTCGAGCCCCTCGAACCGAGCTGACATTTTTAGGACATCATTGCGATAAGCTGCCATTTTCAGATCCTTAGCATCAAAGTCTCCATTTATTTGGGATATCGCGAGGTTTGAATCCCTGCGCACCTCTAGGCGTTGAATGCTCATGGATACTACCATCCGGAGACCATGCAGAAGGGCCTCATATTCGGCTGCGTTGTTGGAGTCCGTATACATTATCTGTAGTATGTATTGAATGGTATCTCCTGTTGGGGACGTCAAAACGACGCCAGACCCCAAACCAACTAACATTTTGGAGCCGTCGAAGTGCATGATCCAGTTTGAATATGTGACGTACTCCTTAGGGAGTTCGGCTTCCGTCCACTCAGCGACGAAGTCAGCCAAAACTTGCGACTTAATAGCTCGCCGTGGCTTGTAAGTTATGTCGAACGGGAGGAGCTCAATGGCCCGTTTGACAATCCGGCCCGTCGCGTCGCGGTTGTTTATAATATCGTTAAGTGGTACTTCCGAGGCTACCGTTATCAAACACTCTTTAAAGTAGTGTCGCAGCTTCCGAGATGCCATAAATACCACGTACGCTATCTTTTGATAATGTGGGTTCCATGATTTGCATGGAGTAAGGACAGTGGACACATAGTAAACCGGCTTTTGAAGGGGGGATTTGTGTCCGTCCACTTCTCACTCGACGACGAGCACTGCGCTTACTACTTGATGAGTTGCTGCAATATATAATAGCATTGGTTTGCTAATGTTTGGCGCGGCGAGGACTGGGTTTGTTGCCAATATGGCTTTTATTTCATTGAGTCCGGCTGTGGCGGCATCCGTCCACTCGAAGTGTTCGATGCGCCGGAGGAGGCGATAAAGGGGTAATGCCTTTTCTCCCAAGCGGGAGATAAAGCGGCTTAGAGCCGCCACGCATCTGGTCAATTTTTGTATATCTTTGAGGTCTGTTGGGGTAGCCAACTGTGACAACGCTCGGATTTTGGCCAGATTAGCTTCAATGCCTCTACTGGAGACAATGAATCCCAAGAGCTTTCCGGCTGGTATGCCAAAAACGCATTTTTCCGGATTGAGCTTGATGTCATATGTTCGGAGGTTCTCGAATGTGAGCCTCAAGTCGTCTACTAGAGATTCGACATGCTTGGTTTTGACGACCACGTCATCTACGTATGCCTCCACTGTTTTGCCGATCTGGTTTGCCAGACATGTCTGAATCATGCGCTGTTATGTTGCGCTGGCGTTTTTGAGCCCGAAGGGCATTGTGTTGAAGCAGAATGGGCCGTATGGTGTCATGAATGCCGTTGCGGCTTGGTCTGGCTCCGCCATTTTAATTTGATGGCAGCCGGAGTAAGTGTCGAGGAAACACAATGAATCGTGTCCTGCGGTAGCGTCGATGATTTGATCGATGCGGGGGAGGGGGAAGGGGTCCTTTGGGCAGGCCTTGTTAAGGTCCTTAAAATCGACGCACAAGCGCCATGATTTGTCCTTCTTTGGTACCATCACCAGGTTTGCTAGCCAGTCCGGATGTTTTATGTCTCTGATGAATCTGGCCTCCAATAGCTTGTCTAGTTCCTCTCCCATGGCTTGTCTCTTAGGTTCGGAGAAACGCCGAAGAGCCTGCTTGACTGGCTTGAATCCTTTTAGGATATTTAGGCTGTGCTCGGCCAGCCTACGTGGGATTCCTGGCATGTCTGAAGGGTGCCAGGCAAAAATGTCCCAGTTCTCACATAGGAACTCTCGCAGTGCGGTGTCGACATCAGGGTTTAATTGTGCCCCGATGGAAGCTGTTTTTGTAGGGTCCGTTGGATGGACTTGGAATTTGACTATTTCGTCTGCCGATTTAAAGGAGGTGGACTTGGATCTTATATCGAGTATCACGTCGTCCCTGTTCACCATGGAGCGCAGCGCAGTTAGTTCCTCAGCCGCCAGGGCTTCGGATAGTGCCTTGAGGGCCAGTGCGGCTGTCTTATTTTCGGTGCGGAGTGCTATGTCCGGATCACTAGCAAGAGTGGTGATTCTGTTGGGCCCGGGCATTTTGAGCTTCATGTACCCGTAATGGGGTATGGCTTGGAAGATTGTAAATGTCTCCCGCCCTAATAGAGCGTGGTATCCGCTGCTGAACGGGGCCACTTGAAATGTAACTTCTTCGGACCTGTAATTATCCGGCGTGCCGAATACCACATCTAGTGTGATTTTCCCAGCACAGCGTGCTTCCCGACTGGGGATGATTCCTCTAAAGGTTGTGCTACTTTGCTCAATGCGGCTCCACTCTATTTCCATCTTTTGAAGAGTTTCCTCATGGATGAGGTTTAATCCGCTGCCGCCGTCCATGAGTACCTTGGTGAGTCGAAAGTCGTCCACAATTGGACTGAGGACCAGTGCGGCTGGTGCTCGGGCTGTTCGGAACTTAGGTTCGTCACTGGCATTGAAGGTAATAGCCGTGTCACTCCAAGGATTTATTTCTGCTATGTGGCAGATTTCGGCCATGCTGCGGAGTGTTCGCTTGCGTCTATTATTTGGCGCGAAGGTCTCAAAGACCGTTAACACCATATTGTTGTCCACGGGATGGTGCTCTGTGGTATTTGGGAGGAGTAGATCTTCACCACTTTTGGCCACCTGCCGGAGTATCCAACATGCTCTAAGGCTGTGCGTTGGTATTGCATCCGCTGTACTATGAATTTTGCAGGGTCCGTTGAGCCATCCCTCCAGTACGGTTCCTTGCCCTATAGAGGACTTTTGCTTTTTGGTAGTTAACCCAGGTGTATTGTGATAATGCACCCTTTTATTTCGGACTGGGTTTGTACTCAGGGCCGGATTATCCCAAAATTTTATTTCGTTTTTCCAGGCGCTTTCCATCGCACAGTACTTTTGTACTATGGACACTAAGTCGGCAAAGCGTGTAATTTTGCGGCGACTTATGGCGTTGAGGATTCCCTTGTCCGTGCAATTATTGCAGAAGAATGAAATTGCGTCTTCCTCGCGGCAGTCCTTTATCCTATTCATGACCAGGAGGAATCTGGCCCAGTAATGGTGTACTATTTCTTCGGGCTCTTGCCTAATTTGGGATAGATCGCTTATGTTTGGGTGGGTGGGTGGAATTGAACCCGAATCCTCACCCAATCTGAGACTCAGGGGCCAAGGAGTTTCCGAACTCGAAGGTTTGGATTCTTGGAGGTTTTCCAATAAATCTAGCCCGCTGCCTGACTCTAGGTTCAGGTCTTGAGTGACGTCCTCCCCTCCGCGGGTATCCGGCTTGGAGGGATCGGGAATCCGGACATAGCTAGTCCTTAAGATAGAGAATGGATTGCCGCATAGTTCCTCCACCACTGCAACGTGATGGGTGACCTGTGAAGAGTTGATCTCTCTCATATCGGGTTTAGGCCCAATCTGATCATAGTCTGTAGCGACTCCCAGGGCGGCGATGTGATCCAAGAGCTCGTTCAGGGAAGAGAGCTCCATTGGATCTAACTGCTCGGCGAGTTCCGAGTTGACGTGAAGATTGCTTTCGATGACCCGAGAAGTCATCGTCGGCGTGGCGGCCGAACAGGCGGTCATAAGAAAACCACCTAGCCGGAGAGTTGGCCGATAGCCAAAGCTCCCTCAACAACAGTGCCGTCTTTACAGACGGGATGAGGCATCCTTCCTGATGGCGACGGCACAGCGGAACTCTCAATGAAAGCACCAATGTCGGTGTCAAAACCGGCGGATCTCGGGTAGGGGGTCCCGAACTGTGCGTCTAGGCCGGATGGTAACAGGAGGCAGGGGACACAATGTTTTGCCCAGGTTCGGGCCCTCTTGATGGAGGTAAAACCCTACGTCGTGCTTGATTGATATTGATGATATGGGTAGTACAAGAGTAGATCAGAGAGGCTAAACCCGAGAAGCTAGCCTATGGTATGATTGTATGTTGTGATTGTTGTCCTACGGACTAAAACCCTTTGGTTTATATAGACAACAGAGAGGGTTAGGGTTACACAAGCTCGGTAACAAAGGAGGAGATATCCATATCTGTATTGCCTAGCTTGCCTTCCATGCCAAGTAGAGTCCCATCCAGACACGAGACGAAGTCTTCAATCTTGTATCTTCATAGTCTAATAGTTCGGTCGAAGGATATAGTCCGGTTGTCTGGAGACCCCCTAATCTAGGACTCCCTCAATCGTCATCATCATCCATCCTCCAACACCAATTTCATGATGCTCACCGCTGCGCGTGAGTAATCCCATCGTAGGCTTGCTGGACCGTGATGGGTTGGATGAGATTTACCATGTAATCGAGTTAGTTTTGTTAGTGTTTGATTCCTAGTATCCACTATGTTCTAAGATTGATGTTGCTATGACTTAGCTATGCTTAATGCTTGTCACTAGGGCTCGAGTGCCTTGATTTCCGATCTGAACCTATTATGTTTTCATGAATATATTTGTGTTCTTGATCCTATCTTGCAAGTCAATAGTCACCTACTACGTATTATGATCCGAGAACCCCAGAGTGACAATAGTCGGGACCACTCCTAGTGGTGACCGTAGTTTGAGGAGTTCATATATTCACTAAGTGTTAATGCGTTGGTCCGGTACTTGATACGTCTCCAATGTATCAATAATTTTAGATTGTGCCATGCTATATCATATTCTGTTTTGGACATTATTGGGCCTTATTATACACTTTTATATTATTTTTGGGACTAACCTATTAACCGGAGGCCCAGCCCAGAATTGCTGTTTTTGCCATTTCAGAGTTTCGCAGAAAAACAATATCAAACAGAGTCCAAATCATGAGGCCACGAGGTAGGGGGCGCGCCTACCCCCCTGGGCGCGCCCTCCACCCTCGTGGGCCCCCTGTTGCTCCACCGACGTATTCCTTCCTCCTATATATACCTATGTACCCCCAAACTACCAGATAAGGAGCCAAAACCATAATTCCACCACCGCAACTTTCTGTATCCACGAGATCCCATCTTGGGGCCTATTTCGGAGCTCCGCCGGAGGAGGCATCGATCACGGAGGGCTTCTTCATCAACACTATAGCCCCTCCAATGAAGTGTGAGTAGTTTACCTCAGACCTTCGGGTCCATAGTTATTAGCTAGATGGCTTCTTCTCTCTTTTTGGATCTCAATACAAAGTTCTCCCCCTCTCTTGTGGAGATCTATTCAATGTAATCTTCTTTTGCGGTGTGTTTGTTGAGACCGATGAATTGTGGGTTTATGATCAAGTTTATCTATGAACAATATTTGAATCCTCTCTGAATTCTTTTATGTATGATTGGTTATCTTTGCCAGTCTCTTCGAAATATCAGTTTAGTTTGGCCTACTAGATTGATCTTTCTTGCAAGGGAGAAGTGCTTAGCTTTGGGTTCAATCTTGCGGTGTCCTTTCCCAGTGACAGTAGGGGCAGCAAGGCACGTATTGTATTGTTGCCATCGAGGATAACAAGATGGGGTTTATATCATATTGCATGAGTTTATCCCTCTACATCATGTCATCTTGCTTAAAGCGTTACTCTGGTCTCTTGAACTTAATACTCTAGATGCATGCTGGATAGCGGTCGATGTGTGGAGTAATAGTAGTAGATGCAGGCAGGAGTCAGTCTACTTGTCTCGGATGTGATGGCTATATACATGATCATACCTATATATTCTCATAACTATGCTCAATTCTGTCAATTGCTCAACAGTAATTTGTTTACCCACCGTGAATACTTATGCTCTTGAGAGAAGCCACTAGTGAAACCTATGTCCCCCGGGTCAATTTTCCATCATATTAATCTTCCAACACTTAGTTATTTTTATTGCCTTTTATTTTACTTTGCATATTTATCATAAAAAATACGAAAAATATTATCTTATCATATCTATCAGATCTCACTCTCGTAAGTGACCGTGTAGGGATTGACAACCCCTTATCGCGTTGGTTGCGAGGATTTATTTGTTTGTGTAGGTGCGAGGGACTCGTGCGTGGCCTCCTACTGGATTGATACCTTGGTTCTCTTGAGGGAAATACTTAAATTACTTTGCTGCATCACCCTTTCCTCTTCAAGGGAAAACCAACGCAGTGCTCAAGAGGTAGCAAGAAGGATTTCTAGCACCGTTGCCGGGGAGGTCTACGCAAAAGTCAACACACCAAGTACCCATCACAAACCCTTATCTCCTGCATTACATTATTTGCCATTTGCCTCTCGTTTTCCTCTACCCCACTTCACCGTTGTCGTTTTATTCGCCTCCCTCTTTCTTTTTGCTCCTCGCACTTTCTGCCGTTATGTCTGGAATTGGGGAAACTATTGCCGATATGGACAATAGTAATAACATGGAAAATTCTGATGCTCCTGCTGAATAACCCCCTACCTTACATAGAAAAAAATTCCGAATTGGTAGTGGTAATATTATTGGAAAAGGGGTTATTCAAGATTTCTTTACTTGTGCCGGTGCTTTTCCTTCTATGGGTAGTTCTATTCTTCATCAAACTAGTAGTCTTGCGGACGCTATTGCCATACTTGTAGTTGAACTTGAAAGGCAATTTATGCACATGCACCCTTGCATACAAAGGATTTTCCTAGAATTTTCTAATATTGAGTATTCTTCTGTTAAGCATGCCGCTACTATCTTTTTGGCTCATGAATTCAGATTTATAATAAAAGAGGCCAACGAAATCTTTGCGCATTATAGGGTGGACGTTGGCCGTCCTCCCATAGAAAATATCCTCTTTGATCAAGAGGAAATAATGCGTTTTCAATCTCTAGATTATGTTGCTTTTAATGAAAACCTTAGAAAAAAGGTTCCTACCAATGTTCTAGTTGATAGACTTTCTGAGCTTAATAATGATTTTTCTATTCGAAATAATGAGCTAGGATATTCTCTCGAGTATAGGCTCACAAAGTTCTGTCAAAAGAATGCTTATAATGATGAATTGGTTGTGCAGTACGAAGGGCTGAAGGAGGAACCTATACCTCCTAAAGTTGATCTTGGGGACTTTTGTCCCATTAAATTTAGCTCTTTTGATTACTTTTGCTTGCCTCAAAGAAAACTTGCTGCTGAACATAGAGAATACGAAATGATTTTCAATGAGCTATCCTATTATTATGGCAATACCTAGATCTATCCTTGCTTTTTATGCCTAGCTAGGGGCGGTAAACGATAGCGCTTGTTGGGAGGCAACCCAATTTTATTTTTATTCCTTGCTTTTTGCTCCTGTTTAGTAATAAATAATTTTTCTAGCCTCTGTTTTGGTTGTGTTTTTTTGTGTTTAATTAGTGTTTGTGCCAAGTAGAACCGTTGGGAAGACTTGGGGAAAGTCTTTTTAATCTTGCTGTAAAAAACAGAAACTTTAGCACTCACGAGAATTGCTGCCATTTTTATTTGGAAAGTGATATTTAGTTAATTCATTTTGAAGATGATTAATAGATAAATTACTCACGTCCAGAAATTTATTTTAGAATTTTTGGGGTTCCAGATCTTGCGTTAGCTACAGATTACTACAGACTGTTCTGTTTTTGACAGATTCTGTTTTTCGTGTGTTGTTTGCTTATTTTAATGAATCTATGGCTAGTAAAATAGTTTATAAACCATAGAGAAGTTGGAATACAGTAGGTTTAACACCAATATAAATAAAGAATGAGTTCATTACAGTACCTTGAAGTGGTGTTTTCTTTTCTTTCGCTAACGGGGCTCACGAGATTTTCTACTTTAAGTTTTGTGTTGTGAAGTTTTCAAGTTTTGGGTGAAAGATTTGATGGATTATGAACAAGGAGTGGCAATAGCCTAAGCTTGGGGATGCCCATGGCACCCCAAGATAATATAAGGACACCTAAAAGCCAAAGCTTGGGGATGCCCCGGAAGGCATCCCCTCTTTCGTCTACTTCCATCGGTAACTTTACTTGGAGCTATATTTTTATTCACCACATGATATGTGTTTTGCTTGGAGCGTCTTGAATGATTTGAGTCTTTGCTTTTTAGTTTACCACAATCATCCTTTCTGTACACACCTTTTGAGAGACACACATGATTCGGAAATTATTAGAATACTCTATGTGCTTCACTTATATCTTTTGAGTTATATAGTTTTTGCTCTAGTGCTTCACTTATATCTTTTAGAGCACGTCGGTGGATTTGTTTTATAGAAACTATTATTCTCTCATGCTTCACTTAGATTATTTTGAGAGTCTTAAATAGCATGGTAATTTACTTAAATAATCCTAATATGCTAGGTATTCAAGACTAGTAAAAACTTTCTAATGAGTGTGTTGAATACTAAGAGAAGTTTGATGCTTGATGATTGTTTTGAGACATGGAGGTAGTGATATCAAAGTTGTGCTAGTTGAGTAGTTCTGAATTTGAAAAATACTTGTGCTGAAGTTTGCAAGTCCCGTAGCATGCACATATGGTAAACGTTATGTAACAAATTTGAAACATGAGGTGTTCTTTGATTGTCCTCCTTATGAGTGGCGGTCGGGGACGAGCGATGGTCTTTTCCTACCAATCTATCCCCCTAGGAGCATGCGCATAGTGCTTGGTTTTTGATGACTTGTAGATTTTTGCAATAAGTATGTGAGTTCTTTATGACTAATGTTGAGTCCATGGATTATACGCACTCTCACCTTTCCATCATTGCTAGCCTCTTCGGTACCGTGCATTGCCCTTTCTCACATTGAGAGTTGGTGCAAACTTTGTCGGTGCATCCAAACCCCGTGATATGATACGCTCTTTCACACATAAACTATCTTCCTCAAAAAAGCCACAATACCTACCTATTATGGCATCCCCATAGCTATTCCGAGATATTTTGCCATGCAACTTTCCACCGTTCCCTTTATCATGACACGTTCATCATTGTCATATTGCTGTGCATGATCATGTAGTAGACATTGTATTTGTGGCAAATCCACCATTCATAATCCTTTCATACATGTCACTCTTGGTTCATTGCATATCTCGGTACACCGCCGGAGGCATTCATATAGAGTCATACTTTGGTCTAGTATCGAGTTGTAATCATTGAGTTGTAAATAAATAGAAGTGTGATGATCATCATTTTCTAGAGAATTGTCTCAAGTGAGGAAAAGAAAGAAAGAGAAAGGCCATAAAAAAGAGAAGGCCCAAAAAAATGAGAGAGAAAGAGAGAAGGGACAATGTTACTATCCTTTTTACCACACTTGTGCTTCAAAGTAGCCCCATAATCTTCATGATAGAGAGTCTTTTGTTTTGTCACTTTCATATACTAGTGGGAACTTTTCATTATGGAACTTGGCTTGTATATTCCAACAATGGGCTTCCTCAAATGCCCTAGATATTCGTGAGCAAGCAAGTTGGATGCACACCCACTTAGTTTCTTTTGTTGAGCTTTCATATATTTATAGCTCTAGTGCATCCGTTGCATGGCAATCCCTACTCCTTGCATTAACATCAATTGATGGGCATCTCCATAGCTCATTGATTAGCCTCATTGATGTGAGACTTTTTCCCTTTTTTGTCTTCTCCACATAACCCCCATCATTATATTCTATTCCACCCATAGTGCTATATCCATGGCTCACACTCATGTATTGCGTGAAGATTGAAAAAGTTTGAGATTACTAAAGTATGAAGCAATTGCTTGGATTATCATCGGGGTTGTGCATGATGAGAGCATTCTTGTGTGACAAAAATGGAGCATGACTAAACTATATGATTTTGTAGGGATGAACTTTCTTTGGCCATGTTATTTTGAGAGGACATAATTGCTTAGTTAGTATGCTTGCAGTATTATTATTTTTATGTCAATATTGAACTTTCATCTTGAATCTTTCGGATCTGAATATTCTTACCACAATTAAGAAGAATTACATTGAAATTATGCCAAGTATCATTCCACATCAAAATTCTGTTTTTATCATTTACCTACTCGAGGACGAGCAGGAATTAAGCTTGGGGATGCTTGATACATCTCCAACGTATCTATAATTTTTGATTGTTCCATGCTACATTATATTCTGTTTTGGACATTATTGGGCTTTATTATACACTTTTATATTATTTTTGGGACTAACCTATTAACCGGAGGCCAGCGCAGAATTGTTGTTTTTTTCCTACTTCAGAGTTTCGCAGAAAAAGAATATCACACGGAGTCCAAAGGGAATGAAACCTTTGGGAACGTGATTTTCGGAATGAACGTGATCCAGAGGACTTGGACCCTACGTCAAGACATCAATCAGGAGGCCACGAGGTAGGGGGCGCGCCTACCCCCTGGGCGCGCCCTCCACCCTCGTGGGCCCCCTGTTGCTCCACCGACGTACTCCTTCCTCTTATATATACCTACGTACCCCCAAACTACCAGATACGGAGCCAAAACCCTAATTCCACCACCGTAACTTTCTGTATCCACGAGATCCCATCTTGGGGCCTGTTCCGGAGCTCCGCCGGAGGAGGCATCGATCACGGAGGGCTTCTACATCAACACCATAGCCCCTCCGATGAAGTGTGAGTAGTTTACCTTAGACATTCGGTTCCATAGTTATTAGCTAGATGGCTTCTTCTCTCTTTTTGGATCTCAATACAAAGTTCTCCCCCTCTCTTGTGGAGATCTATTCGATGTAATCTTCTTTTGCGGTGTGTTTGTTGAGATCGATGAATTGTGGGTTTATGATCAGGTTTATCTATGAACAATATTTGAATCTTCTCTGAATTCTTTTATGTATGATTGGTTATCTTTGAAAGTCTCTTCGAATTGTCAGTTTGGTTCGGCCTACTAGATTGATCTTTCTTGCAATGGGAGAAGTGCTTAGCTTTTGGTTCAATCTTGCGGGTTCCTTCCCCAGTGACAGTAGGGGCAGCAAGGCACGTATTGTATTGTTGCTATCGAGGATAACAAGATGGGGTTTATATCATATTGCATGAGTTTATGCCTATACATCATGTCATCTTGCTTAAAGCGTTACTCTGGTCTCTTGAACTTAATACTCTAGATGCATGCTAGATAGCGGTCGATGTGTGGAGTAATAGTAGTAGATGCAGGCAGGAGTCGGTCTACTTGTCTCGGACGTGATGCCTATACATAATCATACCTAGATATTCTCATAACTATGCTCAATTCTGTCAATTGCTCAACAGCAATTTGTTTACCCACCGTGAATACTTATGCTCTTGAGAGAAGCCACTAGTGAAACCTATGGCCCCCGGGTCTATTTTCCATCAAATTAATCTTCCAACACTTAGTTATTTTTATTGCCTTTTATTTTACTTTTCATATCTATCATAAAAAGTACCAAAAATATTATCTTATCATATCTATCAGATCTCACTGTCGTAAGTGGCTGTGTAGGGATTGACAACCCCTTATCGCGTTGGTTGCGAGAATTTATTTGTTTGTGTAGGTGCGAGGGACTCGTGCGTGGCCTCCTACTGGATTGATACCTTGGTTCTCAAAAACTGAGGGAAATACTTACGCTACTTTGCTACATCACCCTTTCCTCTTCAAGGGAAAACCAATGTAGTGCTCAAGAGGTAGCAGTACTCTATTAAAAGGAGGCCTTACTATCCCTTAGTTTCCAATAGGACCCCGCTGCCATGGGAGGGTAGGACAAAAGATGCCATGCAAGTTCTTTTCCATAAGAATGTATGACTATATTCGGAATACATGCCTACATTATATTGATGAATTGAGCTAGTTCCGTGTCACCCTATGTTATAACCGTTGCATGATGAATGACATCTAACATAATTATCCATCATTGATCCATTGCCTGCGAGCTTTTCACATATTGATCTTTGCTTCTTTACTTTTCTGCTTCTACTGTTACAATTGCTACGAAACTACTACTGTTACTTCTGCCACCGTTACTTCCATACTACTTTGCTACTAAATACTTTGCTGCAGATATTAAGTATTTCAGGTGTGGTTGAATTGACAACTCAGCTGCTAATACTTGAGAATATTCTTTGGCTCCCCTTGTGTCGAATCAATAAATTTGGGTTGAATACTCTACCCTCGAAAATAGTTGCGATCCCCTATACTTGTGGGTTATCAAGACCTTTTTTTGGCGCCGTTGCCGAGGAGCATAGCTCTATTCTCTGAGTCACTTGGGATTTATATCTGTTGATCACTATGAGGAATTTCAAAGATCAAAGAACTAATATTTTTCCCTCAACTATGAGGAGAGGTAAGGAACTGCCATCCAGCTCTGCACTTGATTCTCCTTCTGTTTTGAGTAAACTTGCGACACCTACACCTGCTATTGATCCCGATATGTCGCATGTTATTGATGATGCCACTTCTGCTATGCATGATGCTTATGATGAAACTACTTCTCTACTTGATGATACCATGACACTAGGTGAATTTCGTGATGAACAACTTGCTAGGCACTACTGCAGGATGCTGCTAACGCGACACTACGATCAGAGACCCTTCAACGGAACTATGTGCGATGCAATAATCGCAAACGGTGGTGTAAAAAACCGTCAAAAATGCGCAAAACGTTTGCAATGACGGATCCATCAAACACAGTTGAGATTTTAGTTGCGTGTGCGATTCAGGGCATACGGTTCAGTTCAATAACCATTTTTGATGAGTAGGAACAAAATAAACAAGTAGCCAGATGAAGGTGTGTGCGATGTATAGCATACGGTTCACTCGGATGAACTGTTTGTGATTAGGCAACACAAAAGAATCAGTCATCCATATCCAGGTGTGTGCGGTGTACAGCATATAGTTCACTCGGATGAACTGTTTGTGATTAGGCAACACAAAAGAAATAGTTATCCAGATCAAGGTGTGTGCGGTGTACAGCATACAGTTCACTCGGATGAACTGTTTGTGATTAGGCAACACAAAAGAAACGGTCAGCCAGATCAAGGTGTGTGCGATGTACGACATGCGGTTCACCCGAATGAACTGTTTGCGTTGAGACAAGAGAACATAAACGGTTCAATATAACAAATACCATAAATATTGCAAGGTTCAAATTCAAGATTACAATTCCCAAATTCAAACATTGCAAGCTGCGTCATTTCTGAAAAGGGATCAGCCGCTTACAAGTCATGTATGGGTTTGACACAATGATTTCCAATTGCTTTGCCATATGTTCTTCCCATATGAACTTTGGCATTTTTGGAGGCACTTCCATTCAACAGTACCAGTTGGCTCTGCCGATCATACCATTGATCTTTCCTAATTAAATGCGTGTTCAACCTCAGTACACTCAGCACCTTTGCTCTGGCAAGAAAGAACCTCGCGAGTGTAATCTCCGATGGGGTCCCTTGGTAGGAGTTCAAAGTAATATTTGAGAGATGCAGATCCAGGCATTCGATGTGATTGTCATTATAAACATCATCCACCGGGCCTAATATGCACTGCAAAAGAAGAGAACGTGTTAGTGCCTACATGCAGTTTTGAACACTGCTACGCGCCCATTTGGTTTGCAGGATTGGTAAAATGCACCAATGTGCCATCTTCGATCTGGCATGATTAACATGGGCATTTGATTACAATGTAGAAACATCTAGCCTTCTTCACAAGAGGTTGGATTGGATGAAAAATTCCCTAAGAAAACTAGTACAGATGAATCCAAAGGAGAAATTCTTATGGACGATTGTAACCATATGGATGAAGCAACCAATATGGGGTGGGGTGTATGTCCTAAAATCCTCCAAAATTCCTTCAGAAATAGTAGTACATTGTCATTGTGAACTTGGGAAAAGGTGCAAAAAATTGAACTCCCTTATGGTTAACATTTACCAAGAAAGGAACATCACCTCGATATACAGCTTCTTCAGGCACGGAAAGCATCTCAGACAACTGAAAACTTGGTCCAGGTTGGGAACGACAGATTCTAGTGCCAAGACCTTCACTGTGCCCAGAGTCTGGGTGAAGCTTCGCTGGATGACAGACGGACATACATCTTCAAAACTAGTTATAACGTTGATATCAAGAAGGAGAGGTATATAAGGCGATTATTGTACTTGAAAGTTGTAGTATTTGACAAACGATTAGCCCGCCACTTTCAATTTCGGTGCAGAAATGACATTGTTTCTTGTTGGACCTTGTTGATCAACTACAAGTAATCTCTCAAGTGAAGGTGTGTCCTAGATGACCATATTGTGGTCCACCTTTTGTGATCTCTCATTGCAGCACCAGCAACACACATAAATAGTGCGGGGAGTCCTGGAGATGATGTGCAAGGTACTCGACCAATTCATCGCCTAAAGACGAAGGAACTCGAGTGCAGTACAGCCGTGGAGCAGGCGCTCCATGTCATCCTTTGGGATGCGGATGGCGACCAGCTGGAGGTGCGTCAGTCGTGGTAGAAAAAGAGCGGGCGCATCATTAAGGGGGGTGGCAGTTCATGAACTTGGCGAGGTGCAGCATGGGCGCGAAGCGGAGCACAGACGTTGGCAACAAGCTCAGATGTCCATCATTATAACTTAGCTTCTTGAGCTGATCTATGGCGCGGGATCGGAACCACTGGTTAAACTTGGCTCACTCCTTGCCATTGGAACAGAACTTGGCCGCGATAAGGCCTTTGATTGGGCCATTGTGACTGTCGAGGATCTGGGAGAACGCGTCCAAGCTTTGGCGATAGCCATGGCAGAGCTTGTGGGCATGGAGGATGTCGACAGGGGTAAGGAGCCATAGGGTGCACCACCGCTGGGAAACAGCGGATGTCCTCACCCGATTTCTAACTGGGAGGAGGGATATGATGACTACAACATATCATCGGGGAGGTTGTTGATGAAGTCTAGGCCTGCTGGAGTCGCTTGCGGTTCTTTCTCGACCCGCCTCTGCTTGGTGGCAGCCTCGTTCTCCACCTCGTCGGCGGGGACGGGAACCTCTATCTCCATATTCACACCGTGCTCCGGTGCTTAAGAAGCCTCGGTGTCGCCACTCCCTCCGATGGGGCGCTTTGACGGCATCTTCGTACACTGACGGATTTGAGGACTCAGAGCGGCGTCGAGGATGCGGGCGGAGAGAGGAATTGTGTGTGTGGAGAGGATGGGCGAGTGCAGCTGCTCGGCAGCGCCATTAATATAGACCAGTGGGAGCGAGGCAGGTGGCGGTCCAAGGTTGTCTCGCTTCCCGGTGAGAACGACTGCTTAATCTCTAGTATGAATGAAATATATGCTTAATTACTGAATTTTAGTTGCAAAAATAGATGGTCATATTGATTTTTAGCTGCATATTTTGACAAATCGCAGTGTCTCTTGGCTTAGCGCCGAATTCTAGCTTTAATTTGCATACCGTAATCTGAACCGTTTGCATTGAAGAGATGCGCAGATCATGCGTTGAACAGCTTGTACGCTTCTCGGTGAGCTTGCGCACCGGACTGCTGCCCCACGCCTCCCGTTCATTCAAGCAGCTGTCCACACGGCACCTCCTATAGCCATTAAAACCAAGACACATGGCGTCACGTGTATGGTTAACCGAACGCAAATGGTTTGAATTATACAAACGTTTGAGATATTAAAGTGGCAGCTATTTTTTTCAAAATGCCTTTGTTGGTTGTCATTATTCAAGTGCGCCTTCTCTCAAAATGGACATGGAAAATACCATAGCATGTCGGGTGCCCTTCCATGATAGCATGCCAAGATTCATGAATTTCAGATGACTTTTGGATTTACTAGAATTTAAAAACCAGGCATCTCAATGTTTTGCCGGCAATCAACAGTGCCCTGGTGTTTGAAATTCATTCCCATTTCTTGCATGGGACCTAAGCATGCACCCAAGGACACAGATTTGATTTTTTTAACCAATTTATATGCACTGGAGAATGCGCATGTAGTTCAAATTTGAATTATGCACATAAGTGCATTGAAGACTCAGTTGATGCAAAAAATGTCCAAACGAACCCTGAAAAATCACAAAAATTCACACAACACTCCTGTTGTTCAATGTTGACACGAGAAAAAAACTTGAAAGCAATAAGAGGCAATGGATATCGTTTCGTCCCCAAAGGTGGGAAGTTCCCAACCGAAAACCATCATGCTTACTGTGAGAAGCTCCGGTTTGTGAGAAGCATATACCCAAACCTGCCCCAAATGGGACAAAATTTGTACCACAGCATGTTGTTGGCGCTCTGTCGGAGTAATGGGCCACGGGTAGCCTAACCCGAGTCCCTGAGCCTTTCAAGTCATTGGGCCGGCTGCGCCCCTCAAGCGTCAAGGATGAAGCGCTGCCTTCTGGTGGCCGCCCGGCTCAAGCGGTCGGCTATAAGAGGATGGCCAAGCACCAGGAGACGGCTCCCGGACGGGCCGACACCTCGCAGGCGGCCTCCGGAGAGGCCGCCTCCTAGCAGGCGGCCCACGACTCCCTCGAAGTCTGCACCCCCATTAAGAAGACAAGACAGGATGTGGCTACAGTGTAGCCCATCATCCCCATATCCAGGGCATGGCGTGGCCACAGTGCCCCGTACATGAGGAGATCTGCGCACGGTGTGGCACTGTAGCCACTCCACCCTTGACGTCACCCCTGTGAGGCGGAGCCTTGCTCCCACGACGGCCTGTCGGTATGGCCTGCAGGCGGCGGGCCCTACCAGGCAGCATGAGCCTAGAGGGCGGCAGCACCTGAACAGTCGGACCCGAGGGAGGCCGACATCTAGTAGGCGGACCACTCTTCCCTCGGAGTCCACGCGCCATTAATTGGATGAGACATGGTGTGGCTACAGTGATCTCCCACAAGATGGCGGGACTGTAGCCATGCCCCCCCGACCAAGCATGCGTCATTAGCATTATGGCTATAGTAACAAGCAGCCGGCCAGACCCGCAAGTGGCGGAGGCGGCCTGTCGGCTCTACACCAGACCAGACGGTGGGGCCCACCAGGCGGCGGGCCCCAGCGGCGGGCGAAGAAGCCGGCGACGGGAGACACTGACTACCGTGTCCTACACCCGGCCAGATTACCATTGTACCCCTGGGGGGTAGGCCTATATAAACCCTCTAGGGCACCCATGCAAAGGGTTCGGAACCCGTTAGACCTAGACACACACATAGAGAGAGGAGAGAGCTAGTCCTACCTTCTTCTACCTCCAGCATACAGCTCGAGGAGCTCCATTGTACTCACCAGTGCCTTAGTGATCATGTGGAGACCCCGCAAAGCAGGACTAGGGGTGTTATCTCCTAGGAGAGCCCCGAACCAGGGTAAAGTACGTTGGTGTTCGTGTCAACACCTCATCCTGCTTCCAGGCACCGGCGATGTTCTACTCTCTCCCACCATGATAAGCCATCCTTTGGCATATGTCGCACCCAACCCCCGACACGCTCCATGATAGCATGCCAAGTTTCGTGAATTTTAGACGAATTTTGGATTTACTAGAATTTAAAAACAGGCATCTCACAGTTTTGCCGCAATCAACGGTGCCATGGTGTTTGAAATTCATCCCCATTTCTTGCATGGGACCTAAGCATGCACCCAAGGACACAGATTTGATTTTTCAACCAATTTATATGCACTGGAGCATGCGCATGTAGTTCAAATTGGAATTATGCACATAAATGCATTGAAAACTCAGTTAATGCAAAAAATGTCCAAACGAACCCTGAAAAATCAGAAATATTCACACAACACTATTGTTGTTCTATGTTGACACGAGAAAGAAAACTTGAAAGCAATAAGAGGCAATGGATATTGTTTCATCCCCAAAGGTGGGTTGTTCCCTACCGAAAACCATCATGCTTGTGAGAAGCTCTGTAAGTGCATCTAGTGCCCCTTAGTGATTTTGGTGTATTGAAGACTTATAGGTTAAGGGACTAATGCATTTGTGAGTGTACACAGGTCTATAAGTCTATGAGGAGTTTGATATTTACAGGAAAAGTCGACCCCTAAAAATGAATATCTTTGAGTGAAGATTTTGGTATTTCTGAAGACTTTCATGAAGACTTTGAAAGTGAAGAAATTGGTGTGTCCGTGAAGACTTGATATTCATGCGAGGAATATGAAGCTTGAAGACTTTCTTTTTCATAGTTTTATTTTTCTCTTTCTTGAGTCATAGGAAACACCGTACTGTTAAAGGAAGTCGAGGAAATACTAAGGAAAAATTTACATGTGATGCTCAACTCAAAATCCTACACCTACCAATCCCTTCGAGTGAAGCCATTGCAAATCTCATACAGTTCAGTCAATTTCTTCAGTGACAGAGACGAAGTTCTTCTGGTCTCTGAGGAATTTGTCCTGACTGAGGAGTTAGGAATTCGCCAGTGCGGATTGCCTACACAGTGAGGAACATGATAGCCCTAAGGATTTTGGTACTCAAAATTTCGACCGTTGCTGTGCTATGCGCCAGCTGTTCCAAAATATCTATCCACCTAACGGTCATATCATTGAAGGGCATTTATGTCTTATCAGGTCGGGTTGCTCCCTAGGCTATAAATAGCCGCCCCCTACAACCACTAGCTAGTTGGCTGCTCCGAGAGAAACTGACACTTGTCATTTGAGAGCAACCCATCCTCCGAGGACTTTGAGCGAAGATCATCAAGTGAGGAAAAACCAAAAATCCAAAACCCAAACACCTACAAACCCCAAGTGATTGAGCATCACTGAAGAGATTGATCCTGAGTGGATCCGACTCTTGTTACCTTTGAAGACTGTGCTTCTTCCAGACGGTTAGGCGTCATGGTCTAGAGCATCCAAGAGGAATTGTGGATCGCCGAGTGACCTAGTTTGTAAAGGTTTGGAAGTCGCCAGAATACTTACCACGAGTGATTGGACGAGGTCTGTGTGACCTTAGTTCAAGGAGAATACAGTGAGGACTGGGTGTCTTGGACTAAGTGTCCTTGACTGGGTGTCCGGGACTGTGTGTCCTCGAGTTTAAATACTTAGCCGCTCCAACCAGGCGTACAACTGAGACAGCAGTTGGAACTGGTCTACCAAATCATTGTCTTCACCGAGCTTACTGGTTCTATTTCCTCAACTCTTTCATTTCCTCATAATTGTGTTGTATGTTTGTTCATATCTGTGTTTGAAGACTTTGACTGAAGACTTTCTCAATTTCCTCAGTTCAATTTCTTCAGTCTGTTTGTCTTCATCCTGTGTTATCCTGTGATTACGCTTCATGTACTCTGTGCCTGTCTTCATTTCATCATGATGACTATGCTTGTATTCTGTTATGTTTACCTTTGAGTACTTATTCCGCTGCTAGTAGTTCTTCGCTAAGGAATTTCCTCACCGGCAAATTCCTCAGTGAAGAACTTCTTAAAAATCGCCTATTCACCCCCCTCTAGTTGACTTTCAATTGGTATCAGAGCAAGGTACTCCCTTGTTCTGTGTGATTTTGGTTTAACCGCCTAGAGTTTTAGTTATGTCGACCGCAGGTATGACCAAGGTCTCAGCTGGGTGTCCTACCTTCGATGGGACGGACTACCCCTACTGGAAGAATAAGATGCGAATGCATCTTGAAGCAATTGATAACGATCTTTGGTATGTTGTGGAAAATGGTGTTCCCTCAGTCACACCTTCTCTGAATGCTGCCGATGTGAAGAGATTCAAGCAACTCGACTCTCAAGCGAAGAATATCATATGTGGCCATCTGAGCAAAGGATAATATGGCAGAGTGAGTGCTTTGGAAACAGCGAAGCTTATCTGGGACAGGTTGTCCAAAGTGAATGAAGGAGTCTCAACTCAGCGTCACTCTCGAGTTGATGTTCTTCGCAATCTCTTCAACCGCTTCAAAAGACTCGACAATGAAAATGTTCAACAAACCTTCAATCGCCTCACTGACATCTCAAATGAGCTTCAAGCACTTGGTGCCACTGACATCATCGACCATGAGGTGGTGAAGAAATTGCTGAGATCGCTTGATTCCTCATTTGACACTCTGGCATTGATGATACAAGAACGTGCTGATTACAAGTCACTTGATCCCACTGATATTCTCGAGAGGCTAAATACTCATGAGTTCCAACTTGCTGAAAAGAGAGATCTCTATGGTTCAAGCTATGGCAGAACACGTGCACTGAAGGCCAAGGCAGTATCTGAGTCCTAAGATGAAGACTCTGGTAGCAGCCTTGGTGATCCTGAAGAACTAAGTCATGGTCTAGCTCTGCTCGTGAAGAAGTTCCAAAAGTTCTCAAGACGTGGTCGCCTTGGAAGATCCTCAAGGAGCAATGATTCCTCATCCAGTGACTACAAGAAGAGGCTCTATCACAAGTGCAAGAAACCTGAACATTTCATTCAAGATTGTCCTCAGTGGGAAAAGGAATCAAAGAAGAAGAAATACAAGGATTACAGTTCTGATGATGCAAAGAAAAAGAAGAAATCCACAAAATCCTCATCATCAAAATCCTCAAAGCCTTCATATCACAAGAAGAGCAGCTCCAAGAAGGCCAGGGCATTCATTGGCAAGGAAATGGACTCTGAGGCTGAATCTGAAAAAAATGAGGAAGAGGAGTCATCTGAGGAGTCTGAATCCGGAGTGGCGAGCCTTGCTCTCGCTACTGCATTCGTCAGCAGGTCTATCTTCAACATTGAGGAAAATGACCTCACCAACAAGGCTGATGAAGGGGATGATGACTACGCTCCCACCTATTGCTTCATGGCAAAGGGTGCCAAGGTACTCAAATATACCTCCTCTGAATCAAGTGAGAATGAATCCGATGAAAACCTTAAGCCCAGCTATTCTAAACTTGCTAAGATTGCTATAAAACAACAAAGGGCTTTAGAAAAGGTTCAAAACATGCTAAATAAAAGTGATGATATGTTGGGTGAAGAAATGGATCGCACTGAAACTTTGACTGAAAATCTTCAGAGACTTCAGTCCAAGCTTGACAAACTTCAAAGTCATCATAACACTCTCTTATCGGATCATGAGAAGCTTTCTTATGAATTTCTTCAAAGAAAGCAAGACCTTGAGAAGCTAAGAGTGAGTTATGAAGATCTTCAGAAGGAGCGCGATTCATTACTTGCTCAACAAATCAGCGCATCTCAGGAAGAATTTGTTCCTCCATGCTTGAAGTGCATTGAACGTGAATCTGCTAATTCTTCACCTAAAGGTTCAAATGCTGCTAATGTTTCAAATTCTTCACATGCCTATGCTATCACTAATTCCTCATCTATGAACATTGCTAGTTTCACTGATGATGCAGGGCTGAAGGAATTATACATGACAGGCATGTACAAAAGCCTCAAAGGGCATCAGGCTCTTTGTGATGTGCTTAAAAAGCAGATCCTCAACAGGAACCCTAGGAAAGAGGGTATCGCCTTTGAGAGGAAAATCAATGCTGATGGTACATATTGGAAGCCTGAGCAGTACCCCAAAACTACATGGGTTGCTGCAAAGGGACCTCCAGTTGATCCATCTAACTTATCTGGATTTGCATGTGAATCTCCTCATTCTGATGATGAGTCAATTGACTCCAACTATAAACTGTTCAAAAATCAGAATGGTGAAGTATTTGCTAGATATGTTGGCACTAACCGCAGGAACGGCTCCCCTGTGAAGAAAATCTGGGTTCCCAAAAGATGCCTTGAAAATCTTCAGGTGAATGTCATCATGACGCCACCTGTTAAGAATAGGAACCCCAGATCAAATTCTTCATATGGACCAAATTGTTCATATGGATTGAAGTCCTCATACGGACCAAATTCCTCATATGGATGAAAGTCCTCATATGAACATCATCGTGCTAACCCGTCTGTTTCACAGGGAAGATCTAAGGATTATGGATATGTGCATTATTATTCAAATCATTATGTCCATAAGTCCTTGAAGAATTTCTCTGCTTACTCTTATGCTTACTCTAACCCCTCTTATGTGAAACGAAATGGGCTGGCTTCTATGCCATCCTTCTCATATGGAGCTCGCAGAATGATGAACTCTTTGCCACCCCTTCAGATGTGGGTGGTGAAGAAAAAGAACTAACCTCTTCTGCAGGGTCGGGTCTCCAGACGCACATAATCGTCTGAAGAATTTGCTGGAGACCTGAGCATGCCTGAAAGGATGCAGGCTAATCATGAAGAAATGAACTTTCATTTCTCACGTCCTCATATTGCGTTATCAGTTCTTTTACTTGATGAAATTGATCTGATGAATTGATGTCATATTCTTCATTGATGAAGTATATGAGTTTGTAAGCTGCACTAATTCATCTACAGGATGATCAACCCAAAGCCACTGAGTGGGTCCTCGATAGTGGATGTACAAACCACATGACTGGTGACAAGAATCTATTGATGGATGCTCCATTATCTCGTCGCATCTGAAGCATATCATCTTTGCTGACAAAGGCAAAAGTCAGGTATTGGGTCTAGGTAAGGTTGCGATTACAAAGGATCGACACATGGACAAAGTCATGCTTGTTGAGTCCTTAGGATACAACCTTATGTCTATCTCAATGCTTTGTGATCTTGATATGGTTGTTGTCTTCGGCAAGTACCGTTGTGTTGTGGTTATGGAAGCTGACAATTCCAAAGTCTTTGAAGGCTTTAGGAGAGGAGACCTATATATTGTTGATTTCTCTACAGGACCACAACCAGCCGTGTGCTTACTTGCAAAAGCTTCAGAAGGCTGGCTCTGGCATCGACGAATTGGTCATGTAGGCATGAGGAATTTGCACACGCTTGCGAAGAAGAAGCATGTCATTGGCATCGAGAATGTCAAATTCCTCAAGGATCACCTATGCGGAGCCTGTGAAGCTAGGAAGATGACCAAGGCCAAGCATCCAGCGAAGACTATCATGACCACCACTCGCCCATTTGAATTGCTTGACATGGATCTCTTTGGTCCTAATCATTATTCTGCTATCTCAAATGAAGCATCTCAATATGGCTTTGTTATTGTTGATGATTATTCTCGTTACACATGGGTACACCTTGTTACTTACAAACATGAAGTGCAGGAAGTCTTCAAACGATTTTCCTCGAGGGCTTCAACCAACTTTGGTGTGAAGATCAAGCACATCAGAAGTGACAATGGCACTGAGTTCAAGAATTCTGGTCTCGATGACTATCTTGATGAACTTGGTATTACTCATGAGTTATCTGCTCCTTACACTCCTCAGCAGAATGGCGTCGTGGAGCGCAAGAACAGGACTCTTGCTGAGATGGCTCGCACTATGCTTGATGAATACAAAACGCCTCGTCGTTTCTGGACTGAGGCAATTGATACTGCGTGCCACATCATCAACAGAGTATATCTTCACAAATTCTTCAAAAAGACTGCCTATGAACTCCTCACTGATGAGAAACTCAATGTAAGTTATTTCAAAGTCTTCGGTGCTAAATGTTGGATTAGAGATCCTCATCACAACTCAAAATTTGCACCGAAAGCACATGAAGGTTTTATGCTTGGTTACGGGAAGGACTCGCACACCTATAGAGTCTTCAACAACGTTCTTCACAAAGTTGTTGAAACTGTAGATGTGCGGTTCGATGAAATTAATGGCTCGCAAAGAGAGCACCTACCTACTGTGATAGATGAACCAGCACCTGAGGAAACTATCAAGTTCAAGGCTACTGAGGATGTCATTCCTACTGAAGAATCTGCTGAAGAATTCATTCCAGAACATGAAGAACATCGAGCTAATGCACCTGAAGAAAATGGTGCTGAAGAAAACGCTGATCAAACTCTTCAACGACAACCAGCTCATCCTCGCATTGCAAAAGAAGTGCAAGTTGAAAAGATCATCAATGACATCAAAGCGCCAGGTCCTCTCACACGCTCAAAAGCTTCACATTTGTCTAACTTTTGTTGGCAGTATGCTTTTGTCTCTATTACAGAGCCCACTAAGGTAGATGAAGCATTTCTGGAGCCTGAGTGGATTCAGGCCATGCAAGAAGAATTACATCAGTTCGAGCTCAACAATGTCTGGGAACTGGTCAAACGTCTAGATCCTCGCAAGCACAATATCATCGGCACAAAGTGCATCTACCGCAACAAGCAAGATGAAAATGGCCTTGTTGTGAGGAATAAGGCACGACTTGTAGCTCAAGGCTACACACAGGTTGAAGGAATTGATTTCGATGAAACTTTTGCACCTGTTGCTAGACTTGAGGCTATTCGCATATTACTTGCTTATGCTAACCATCATGATATCACTCTATATCAAATGGATGTGAAAAGTGCATTCCTCAATGGTAAGCTTGAGGAAGAAGTATATGTTGCTCAACCCCCAGGTTTTTAAGATCCAAAGAATCCTGACAAAGTCTTCAGACTCAACAAGGCCCTCTATGGTCTCAAGCAGGCCCCACAGGCTTAGTATGATACTTTGAAGGAACTCTTCATGAAGAAAGGCTTCAAACCCGTGATGAATTTGCCTATATGATGAGTGAAGAATATCAAATGTCTAGTATGGGAGAGTTGAAATTTTTCTTAGGTCTTCAAATTCGTCAACAACACAATGGCATATTCATATCTCAGGAGAAATACCTCAAGGATGTACTGAGGAAGTTCGACATGCAAGATTGCAAAGGAGTCAAAATTCCTATGCCCACAAATGGCCATATGTGCACTGATGAAAATAGTATTGACTTCGATCATAAGGTATACCGCTCCATGATAGGTTCCTTATTATACTTATGTGCATCTAGGCCAGATATAATGCTTAGTGTTTGCATGTGTGCCTGATTTCAAGCTGCACTGAAGGAATCACACCATAAGGCTGTGAAGCATACTCTTCGATATCTAGCTCACACACCAACACTTGGATTATGGTACCCCAAGGGCTCGGCTTTTGATCTTGTTGGATATTCTGACTCTGACTATGCTGGTGATCGTGTGGATCGCAAGTCAACATCTGGTACATGTCATTTCCTCGGACGATCTTTGGTCTGTTGGTCCTCGAAGAAACAGAACTGCGTATCACTATCTACTGTTGAAGCTGAGTACATTGCCGCTGGTTCTTGCTGTGCCCAATTGCTATGGATGAAGCAAACTCTCAAGGACTACGGCGTCAACATGAAGAATGTACCTCTCTTCTGTGAAAATGAGAGTGCCATCAAGATTTCTCACAACCCATTTCAGCACTCAAAGACAAAGCACAGTCAGATTCGTCATCATTTTCTTCGTGATCATGTGTTGAAGGGCGACATTTCTATTGAGCATGTGAAGACTGAAGAACAGCTAGCCGATATCTTCACAAAGCCCTTGGATGAGAAGATATTTAGCAAGTTGCGGTGTGAGCTAAATATCCTAGAATCTTCGAATGTTCTGTGAAAAGGACACTCATCCTAACACTTATGCAAAATTGATGACTTAGATGTGCAACACATGAACAAACGTTTTACTTCAATCAATGAAGAATAACACTCTTAGTGTGAAGAAATTAATGAAGAATTTGATTCTCAGAACCCTACGATAATTGTATGCAGTGTCTGAAATCATCATTCTTATATGGTGGGTCACGCCACCACCAAAAGTTGAAATTCCTCAAATTATTCATATTCTTCAACTTTGCATAGTCTTCACTGGTTCCGTTGTTTTTCTTCATTGGCTATATATATATATATATATATATATATATATATATATATATATATATATATATATATATATATATATATATATATATGAGTTTATGTCCTCTACAGCATTCACTTATTGCTATTTCTTCAAGTTGGTTTTCTGCTAAGTGAATGTGATCGGACCCTTCCCCTCTATGCTATACTCAACCCAATCTGGTCACAAATTCTTCATGTGCCTTCTATTTGAAACTCATTCAAAATCTTCACTGTGTCCTTGTTAGCTGAAGAAATTGAGAACGGAACTTTAAAACTAATCTTATCAAAATTTTCGATTTTGCCACTCAAATCGTTCTGCATCCCACGATATATTTTTAATTAACCCACGATCTTACACGATCTCCACTACACAGTACGTGGGTGACACATGTTGTGCAAAGGAGAAGGGTCAGGGGCACGTTTGTCCCAAATCTTTGGGCGAACATTTTTTCACTGCTACTATAAATACCCCCTCATCCCTTCCTCACTTCATTTACTCCGCTCGATCTCTCTCTCCCACTCAAGCTTCCCAAACCCTAGCGCCGCTGCTACTCCATCGTCGTCGGTGAGGAAGAGCTTCACTGCCTCGACCTCGTCGTCGTCGTACTCGCGCCGACCGCAGAAATCTTCACCTCCGCCGCTGCCGTAGATGTCTTCCTCCGCCAAGTTAGGGCGTCGAAGATCTACACCGACGAACTCCACTGTTTCACCTCACTGTTCGTCGTGTTCTTCATTCAGGGTAATTAAAAGTTACTTTTACTGCCCTCTTTGATTCGAAGTTTCTCTACAAAATCTTCAAAGGTGTTTTATTCTTCAAATCTTCACACACTAAACACCTCGCATGTCATCTGTTCTTGATTCGTTTCTCTAAGCATCATTTTTCTTCAAGATTCCTCAATTGTGTGGATCTTCGATCTATACAACTCTGGAACCTAAGACAAAGAACGCAAAGTGCGCATTCAAAAGATAGAGAGGAGATGGGCAAGAGAATGGAGGGAGTACAGATATGTCACTCCTAAGTATATGAAGAAATTCGCACTCAATCCTCCATGCCAAAGAGCTCCACTGGCACCTAGCAAAATTGTTGATCCCACCAGCCTTAGGCGCGGTGAGGACTATCCTAATGAATGGGCCAAGCGCCAAGCCAAGCTGGCCAAGCAACCCAGAGAAGCCGTGAGGAAATTCAATGAAGACTCTCTGTGGCTACTGCTGCCTCTGCTGAGGCATCTGTCAAGCCGAGGAAATCCATGCCTAAGAAGCCTGCTCGTAAGCCAAGTGCTTCACCAACAGTGCCCTCACGACCAAGTTCCTCAGCTGTGCCCTCATGGCTAGACTCTTCAAGGTCCTCACGACCAATCCCTCAAGCTGCTCCTTCAAAATCCTCAGCACCCCCTCCAAAATCTTCAGCTGTTCCGACAAAGTCCTCAGCACCTGTGCATCTGGCCTCGTGCCAAAGGACTACATGCATCTCCATTGCCTCTGGTGTCTCAGCAAGCTCCTCAGCTGCACCAAATTCTTCATCTGGCCCCACTCTGCTGAAGACCAAGGCCACTGCTGGACGAGGTCCACGCCCAAGTCCTCAAAAGAAGCAAGTTGTTTTCCAAGTGCCACCTGAAGAAGATGAAGCTGATGATGATGAACTTGCACAAATCATCAGAGACAGACAAGTTAGGGCCGCTAGAGCCAAAGGCACACCTGTGCCACTGCTTTTGGATCCCAAGCTGATCCTCGACTACACTGATCTCTGGCACAAGGACCCAAATACTCCTATGCCTGACTTCAAGCTGACGCCTGGTCAAAATCACATGCTGACTCATTTCATCCAAGAGGAGAAATGGAAATATGATCAGGCCAGGCAGATCCAGAAGGCCCAGTATAGAAAGGAGAAATATCTGAAGAACAACGTTGTCACTATGACAACTGATGAACTTGTAAAAATCCAATCTGAAATCAAAACCCTCAGCGATGACTTCAAAGCCTACTATGCTAATTGGCAAGGAGCCAAAGTTAGATTTGTAAAGATAACTGAACAATTCACTTCAAATGTTGCTGCCCCAACGCAACAGGAAATTCCTCGGGCTGAAGCATCTGCTCAGCCGACTGAAGAACATGCCAGCACCGCTGATGACAATCAGGCTGCTGAAGAAAATGTGAGTTCCAGGGCTGATGACTGCATTCCAGCCACTGAAGAAATTGCCAGGGCACCCACTAGTGGTGTGCCTGAAGAAACTGAAGAACTCAGGGTAACTGCATTAGTTGTGCCTGAAGAAAACCAACCAGATTCCTTAGCTGCTCCTGCACCAACTTCAACTCCAATCCTTCCATCTGCATCAGATGTGAAGAAGACCAAGGCTGCAGAGCATACTGCAGTGAAGAAAAGGAAAGCATCAGCTGCTTCAGATTCTTCAGCTCCGAAGAAAATGAAGCCTATGACAAGTTCATTTGCACATCCAATTGATGATGTTCCCATCTCAACCAGGCCATCAAAGGACCTTGTTCCTTTTGATGAAGAATATGTGATCCCCAGCGGATCTGATGAAGAAACTCCTTCTGCTGCTTCGTCTGAACCATTGGATGAAGAAATTGAAGTGGATGCGATCCCTTCAACACCTATCATCTCCTCGCCTATGCCTTAGTTCACAGCTGAAGAGGCTGGCGTTGAAGAAATGGAAGATGAAGATGTGGACATTGGCTGCTCCACACCCATAATCAGTGATGAATTCTGGGAAAGTCAGCATCCAAACTCTCCAATGTTCACCCCTATATAGAAAATTCCTCAGTCCCCCACACAAAATTTTCGCATGGGCTCTGAAGAAACTCATCCTACTGCATCTTTCCATGAGGAAATTCCAGCCACTAGCGCTTAAGAAACTGTTGCTGCTGAACAACCAACTACGCAGACTGCCACTGAGGAAGAACCAGAAATTCCTCAGCCTGAAGAACCTGTGATTGAGATTCCTAAGGTCGTGATGCAACTCACTGACACTCCTCTGCCAAAGCCAAAGGATCCATTCTCACGCAAGCAAAAGTTCAAGGCTGATGATTTCTTCGGCGAGCACGTATTCTTCGAAGATTACAACCCATATGACTCTGCTCGCATTAGGAAGAGGCATTTCTGGACTGCTAGTCAAGCCAATTTCTATTCCTCAGTGCTGTTCAACAAGGAGAAGATATCCTATCATGAGTATATTCCTCACATGGATATGGAATCTCTGCCATGCTTCGCACCAGTCCTTAGTGTTCTTCACGATGCTGGACTGCTCAAATTTTGCTCTGACATCTGCGATTGGAATGAAGAACTGATTCTTCAATTCTATGCAACGCTGCACATCACCGGAAATGCTAAAGATGTGAATTCAAGGGTGCTAGACTGGATGTCTGAAAACACTCACTACGCTGCACCAGCCTCTGAATTGCTTCGTGCTCTACCACTCAGTCCTCCCCTTGAAGAAGCTCGCTGCATCTATAGTGAACCTGAGCTCACACATCATTACATGCAAGTGCTGATGAAGCCTTTGAAACCAGGTCAGGCACCACGAACAAAATTCCTCTTGAAGGAATTGCTGTATGTGCCCAGAACTGTCTATCATATTCTTATGAGGACAATCAGTCCTATCAAAGGCCACGACTCATCTGATGAGGAAATTGTTGGCATCATGAAGAATCTGGTATTCAACATCGTCCATGGCATTCCTGTCAACTATCACGATTTCTTCATGAGGACTATGGCCAATGTTGCACTGTCTCCGTTTGAGCTAAAGCCTTATGCACCTTGGATCGTGAGATTCCTCAGGACAAGGTCTTCACTCAACTACAAAGCTGATTTCCAGAATCATCTCAGCTACTTGCCCCCAATTGAAGTCCTCAAGCAGACATATTCCTCAGTTGATGGAAAGGGCAAGGCACCAGCTGTAATTGATGAAGGCATTCGTCCATTGGATGGTCAGTTTCGCAAAGCTGCATCTTATTCCACCAATGATGACTCTGCCACACATGACTCTGCCAATGCTCCCAAGTCCACTCCTCAAGCCACTGCTCCGCGTGTGATGACAAACCGTGAACTTCTGCTTAGTCTTCACCAGAAGGTGGATCGAAATCACAAATGGGTTAAGCGTCAGTTTGGTTCACTTCTTCACAACATGACTGCCACACACAGTGCAGTGAAGAAAAACCACTACTACCTCCATCAAGTCTTCGGTCGCACCTGGGCAATCCTGTCACATCTGTATGGTGAAGAAGATCTGAAGAACATGGGTCTTAATGAAGATTTTGACTGGTCTGCACCACCACCGAAGAAATTCAAGAAAGTCAAGGTTCCTTCTCTGGTGGCCAGCTCATATTCTTCATCGCGCGACACTAATGAACATGAAGATTTAGACGACACTGCGCCAGCTGTTCCAAAACATCTATCCACCTAACGGTCATATCATTGAAGGGCATTTATGTCTTATCAGGTCGGGTTGCTCCCTAGGCTATAAATAGCCGCCCCCTACAACCACTAGCAGGTTGGCTGCTCCGAGAGAAACTGACACTTGTCATTTGAGAGCAACCCATCCTCTGAGGACTTTGAGCGAAGATCATCAAGTGAGGGAAAAACAAAAATCCAAAACCCAAACACCTACAAACCCCAAGTGATTGAGCATCACTGAAGAGATTGATCCTGAGTGGATCCGACGCTTGTTACCTTTGAAGACTGTGCTTCTTCCAGACGGTTAGGCGTCATGGTCTAGAGCATCCAAGAGGAATTGTGGATCGCCGAGTGACCTAGTTTGTAAAGGTTTGGAAGTCGCCAGAATACTTACCACGAGTGATTGGACGAGGTCTGTGTGACCTTAGTTCAAGGAGAATACGGTGAGGACTGGGTGTCTTGGACTAAGTGTCCTTGACTGGGTGTCCGGGACTGTGTGTCCTCGAGTTTAAATACTCAGCCGCTCCAACCAGGCGTACAACTGAGACAGCAGTTGGAACTGGTCTACCAAATCATTGTCTTCACCGAGCTTACTGGTTCTATTTCCTCAACTCTTTCATTTCCTCATAATTGTGATGTATGTTTGTTCATATCTGTGTTTGAAGACTTTGACTGAAGACTTTCTCAATTTCCTTTGTTCAATTTCTTCAGTCTGTTTGTCTCCATCCTGTGTTATCCTATGATTACGCTTCCTGTACTCTGTGCCTGTCTTCATTTCATCATGATGACTATGCTTGTATTCTATTATGTTTACCTTTGAGTACTTATTCCGCCGCTAGTAGTTCTTCGCTAAGGAATTTCCTCACCGGCAAATTCCTCAGTGAAGAATTTCATAAAAATCGCCTATGCACCCCCCCTCTAGTCGATATAACGCACTTTCAAGCTCCGGTTTGTGAGAAGCATATACCCAAACCTGCCCTAAATGGGACAAAATTTGTACCACGGCATGTTGATGCCGCTCGAGGATAGCATGCCATGTTTCATGAATTTCAGACGAGTTTTGGATTTACTAGAATTTAAAAACCAGGCGTCTCACTATTTGGCTGGCAATCAACAGTGCCATGGTGTTTGAAATTCATTCCCATTTCTTGCATGGGGCCTAAGCATGCACCCAAGGACAAAGATTTGGTTTTTCAACAAATTTATATGCATTGGAGCATGCGCATGTAGTTCAAATTTGAATTATGCACATAAATGCATTGAAAACTCAGTTCATGCATAAAAATGTCCAAACGAACCCCAAAAAATCCCAAAAATTCACACAACACTCCTGTTGTTCTATGTTGACACGAGAAAGAAACTTGAAAGCAATAAGAGGCAATGGATATCGTTTCGTCCCTAGAGGTGGGATGTTCCCTACCGAAAACCATCATGCTTGTTGTGAGAAGCTCCGGTTTGTGAGAAGCATATACCCAAACCTGCCCCAAATGGGACAAAATTTGTACCACGGCATGTTGATGCCGCTCCATGATAGCATGCCAAGTTTCATGAATTTTAGACGAGTTTTGGATTTACTAGAATTTAAAAACCAGGCATCTCACTGTTTTGCCGGCAATCAACGGTGCCATGGTGTTTGAAATTCATTCTCATTTCTTGCATGGGACCTAAGCATGCACTCAAGGACAAAGATTTGGGTTTTCAACGAATTTATATGCACTAGAGCATGCGCATGTGGTTCAAATTTGAATTATGCACATAAATGCATTGAAAACTCAGTTAATGCAAAAAAAAAATGTCCAAACGAACCCTGAAAAATCACAGAAATTCACACAACACTCCTGTTGTTCTATGTTGACACGAGAAAAAAAAACTTGAAAGCAATAAGAGGCAATGGATATCATTTCGTCCCCAAAGGTGGGACGTTCCATACCGAAAACCGTCATGCTTGTTGTGAGAAGCATATACCCAAACCTGCCCCAAATGGGACAAAATTTGTACCACGGCATGTTGATGCCGCTCCATGATAGCATGCCAAGTTTCATGAATATCTGACGAGTTTTTGGATTTACAAGAATTTAAAAACCAAGCATCTCACTATTTTGCCGGCAATCAACGGGGCCATGGTGTTTGAAATTCATTCCCATTTCTAGCATGGGACCTAAGCATGCACCCATGGACAAAGATTTGATTTTTCAACGAATTTATGTGCACTGGAGCATCCGCATATAGTTCAAATTTGAATTATGCACATACATGCATTGAAAACTCAGTTTGCAAGCAGTGGTAAAATCCTCCAAGTCCATAGTATAAGAAAGATCAAACATGACAGTTGGAGAATTACGTGAAGATGAAAATTCAAACCTCCTCACAAAGGAACTAGTGAGATAGTGATACTGGCTGCACTTCTCTTCCTCGAAGCTCACAAGATCCACGTTACACAAATATGCGTTAAATTCTTCCTTAATTACCGCCCGATCCATAATGTTCTCAGAAGGCCATTCACAAGGACGCAGTTGACCGTCTCTTGGTGGTTCTTCATCAGCATCACGCATTGCAAGCCTGGGTCCTTGCTTCCTTGAAGAACCACCTTGGAACATTTTCCTAAGCATATTTATTCCTTTGAAAAATTTCTGAAATTTTTAGTAACTTCAAAATAAAAGTGAACCAAACTCAATAATATTGATAGCAACTACTCATACAAGTGCCTAGAGCCTATATCATGCATCAAAACTACTTGGAACAATATAAATTTGACATGCAAGCTCAAGAACATGGTCACCTAGGCAACACAAATTTGCAATGAATAAAGCACTAGAACAAAAATTATTTAGACCAATGGGGCGGTCACATACCAAGGAACAATCTCCCCAAGCAGTTTTGTGAGAGGTGCTTTGAGGAAGGAGATCGAAAAATGGCAGCAAAATGAGCTTGGACTCGGGTTTGAGCTGGATATTCATGTTTGTGGGAGGAAGAAGGAGTGTGTGGGTGAAAGGATAAGTGGAGGAGGGCCACCATGGGCTCACGAGGCAGGGGGGTGCGCCCAGGGGGTAGGGCGCGCCCCTGACCCTCGTGGCCAGGTGCCAGCTCCTCCTGCTGTGTTCTCAGTGCGAAATATTCACAAATATTACAGAAAAAATCATATTTAAATTTCAGGGCATTTGGAGAACTTTTATTTTCGGGGTATTTTTATATTGCATGGATAAATCAGATAACAGACAAAAAAATACTATTTTTATTTTATTTAATATAAATAACAGAAAGTAAGAGGAGGGTACAGAAGGTTGTGCCTTCTAGTTTCATCCATCTCATGCTCATCAAAAGGAATCCACTAACAAGGTTGATCAAGTCTTGTTAACGAACTCATTCCGAATAACATGGAACCGGAGAAATTTCGAATAACACTATGTTACCTCAATGGGGATATGCACATCCCCAATAATAAGAATATCATATTTCTTCTTGACAGTAGGAAGAGGAAATTCAAAACCTCCAAATATAATCGATGTAATTTTTCCAATAGAGGTTATACTATGAACTTGAGGTTGTTTCCTCGGAAAGTGTACCGTATGCTCATTACCATTGACATGAAAAGTGGCATTGCCTTTAGTGCAATCAATAACAGACCCTGCATTATTCAAAAAGGGTCTTCCAAGAATAATAGACATACAATCGTCCTCGGGAATATCAAGAATAACAAAGTCCGTTAAAATAGTAACGTTTGCAACTACAACAGGCACATCCTCACAAATACCGACATGTATAGCAGTTAATTTATCAGCCATTTGCAAAGATATTTCAGTAGGTGTCAACTTATTCAAATCAAGTCTACGATATAAAGAGAGAGGCATAACACTAACACCGGCTCCAAGATCACATAAAGCAGTTTTAACATAGTTCCTTTTAATAGAGCATGGTATAGTGGGTACTCCTAGATCTCCAAGTTTCTTTGGTATTCCACCCTTAAAAGTATAATTAGCAAGTATGGTGGAAATTTCAGCTTCCAGTATCTTTCTTTTATTTGTAACAATATCATTCATATACTTAGCATAAGGATTCATTTTGAGCATATCAGTTAATCTCATACGCAAAAAGATAGGTCTAATCATTTCAGCAAAGCGCTCAAAATCCTCATCATCCTTTTTCTTGGATGGTTTGGGAGGAAAAGGCATGGGTTTCTAAACCAAAGGCTCTCTTTCCTTACCGTGTTTCCTAGCAACAAAGTCTTTCTTATCATAATGTTGATTCTTTGATTGTGGGTTATCAAGATCAACAGCAGGTTCAATTTCTATATCATTATCATTACTAGGTTAAGCATCATCATGAACATTATCATTAACATTATCACTAGTTTCAGGTTCATTACCAGATTGTGTTTCAGCATCAGAGATAGAAATATCATTTGGATTCTCAGGTGTTTCAGTAATAGGTTCACTAGAAGGATGCAAAGTCCTATCATTTTTCTTTTTCTTCCTTTTAGAAGGACTAGGTGCATCTATATTATTTCTCTGAGAATCTTGCTCAATTATCTTAGGATGGCCTTCAGGATACAAAGGTTCCTGAGTCATTTTACCACCTCTAGTCATAACTCTAACAGCGTTATCATTATTCTTACTATTCAATTCATTGAGCAAATCATTTTGAGCTTTAAGTACTTGTTCTACTTGAGTGGTAACCATAGAAGCATGTTTACTAATAAGTTTAAGTTCACCTTTAACATTAGCCATATAACCACCCAAGTGTTCAAGCATATTTGAATTGTATTTCAATTGTCTACCAAAATAAGCATTAAAGTCTTCTTTCTTAACCATAAATTTATCAAACTCAGCTAAGCATGGGCTAGAAAATTTAGTAAATGGGATTTCAGCTTTATCATATCTATAGAGAGAATTTACCTTTACTACCTGCGTGGGTTATCAAGACCATGAGTTTCTTCAATAGGTAATGGATTAAGATCATATGTTTCTTCAACAGGCGGTAAATTAAGACCATTTATTTCTTCAATAGGAGGTAAATTCTTAACATATTTAGCTTTAATACATTTTTCTTTCATAGATTTCTTTGCCTCTTGCATATCTTCAGGACTGAGAAATAGAATACCTCTTTTCTTTGGAATTGGTTTAGGAATAGTCTTAGGAGTTGGTTCAGGAAGTGTCCAATTATTTTCATTTGCCAACATATTATTCAATATAATTTCAGCTTCATCTGGTGTTCTTTCCCTGAAAACAGAACCAGCACTACTATCCAGGTAATCTCTGGAAGCATCAGTTAGTCCATTATAAAAGATATCAAGTATTTCATTTTTCTTAAGAGGATGATCAGGCAAAGCATTAAGTAACTTGAGTAGCGTCCCCCAAGCTTGTGGGAGACTCTCTTCTTCAATTTGCACAAAATTATATATATCCCTTAAAGCAGCTTGTTTCTTATGAGCAGGGAAATATTTAGCAGAGAAGTAATAAATCATATCTTGGGGACTACGCACACAACCAGGATCAAGAGAATTAAACCATATCTTAGCATCACCCATTAATGAGAATGGAAATATTTTAAGGATATAAAAGTAACGAGTTCTCTCATCATTAGTGAACAGGGTAGCTATATCATTTAATTTAGTAAGATGTGCCACAACAGTTTCAGATTCATAGCCATGAAAAGAATCAGATTCAACCAAAGTAATTATATCAGGATCAATAGAGAATTCATAATCCTTAGCGGTAACACAGATAGGTGAAGTAGCAAAAGCAGGGTCAGGTTTCATCCTAGCATTTAAAGATTGCTTATTCCATTTAGCTAATAACCTCTTAAGTTCGTATCTATCTTTGCAAGCTAAAATAGCTAGAGCAGCTTCTTTTTCAAAAACATAACCCTCAGGAATAATATGTGAGTCTTCATCATCACTTTCATCAATATTATCAGATTCAATATTTTCACTCTCTCTAACCCTAGCAAGTTGTTCATCAAGAAATTCACCAAGTGGCATAGTAGTATCAAGCATAGAAGTAGTTTCATCATAAGTATCATGCATAGGAGAAGTGGCATCATCAATAACATGCGACATATCAGAACGAATAGCAGAAGCAGGTTCAGGTGTCGCAAGCTTACTCAAAACAGAAGATGAATCAAGTGCAGAGCTAGATGGCAGTTCCTTACCACCCCTCGTAGTTGAGCGATAAATCTTGGTTTTTGGATCTCTCAAGTTCTTCATAATGATAAGCAGATATAAATCCCAAGTGACTCAAGGAATAGAGCTATGCTCCCCGGCAACAGCGCCAGAAAATAGTCTTGATAACCCACAAGTATAGGGGATCGCAACAGTTTTCGAGGGTAGAGTATTCAATCCAAATTTATTGATTAGACATAAGGGGAGCCAAAGAATATTCTCAAGTATTAGCAGCTGAGTTGTCAATTCAACCACACCTGGATAACTTAATATCTGCAGCAAAGTGTTTAGTAGAAAAGTAATAGGATAGTAGTGGTAACGGTAGCAAAAGGTAATAGTAGCAAAAGTAATGTTTTTGGTATTTTGTAGTGATGATATCAATAGCAACAGAAAAGTAAATAAGCGAAGAACAATATATGGCAAGCTCGTAAGCAATGGATCAATGATGGAGAATTATGCTGGATGCGGTTCATCATGTAACAGTCATAACCTAGGGTGACACAGAACTAGCTCCAATTCATCGATGTAATGTAGGCATGTATTCCGAATATAGTCATACGTGCTTATGGAAAAGAACTTGCATGACATCTTTTGTCCTACCCTCCCGTGGCAGCGGGGTCCTAGCGGAAACTAAGGGATATTAAGGCCTCCTTTTAATAGAGTATCGGAACAAAGCATTAGCGCATAGTGAATACATGAACTCCTCAAACTATGGTAATCACCGGTAAGTATCCCGATTACTGTCACTTCGGGGTTAACGGATCATAACACATAATAGGTGACTATAGACTTGCAAGATAGGATCAAGAACTCTTATATATTGATGAAAACATAATAGGTTCAGATCTGAAATCATGGCACTCAGGCCCTAGTGGCAAGCATTAAGCATAGCAAAGTCATAGCAACATCAATCTCAGAACATAGTGGATACTAGGGATCAAACCCTAACAAAACTAACTCAATTACATGATAGATCTCATCCAACCCATCATCGTCCAGCAAGCCTACGATGAAATTACTCACGCACGGCGGTGAGCATCATGAAATTGGTGATGGAGGATGGTTGATGATGATGATGGTGATAGATTCCCCTCTCCGGAGCCCCGAACGGACTCCAGATTAGCCCTCCTAAGAGGTTTTAGGGCTTAGCGGTGGCTCCGTATCGTAAAACGCAATGAATTCTTCTCTCTGACTTTTTTCTCCTCGAAAGAAAATATATAGAGTTGGAGTTGAGGTCGGAGGAGCTCCAGGGGGCCCATGAGGTAGGGGGTGTGCCCTAGGGGGGCAGGCGCGCCCCTGCCCTCGTGGACAGGTGGTGGGCCCCTGGTCTTCATCTTTTGTAGGGATTTTTTTATTTCCGAAAAGATGTTCCGTGAAGTTCAGGTCATTCCAAGAACTTTTGTTTCTGCACATAAATAACACCATAGCAATTCTGCTGAAAACAGCGTCAGTCCGGGTTAGTTCCATTGAAATCATGCAAGTTAGAGTCCAAAACAAGGGCCAAAGTGTTTGGAAAAGTAGATACGACAGAGACGTATCATAGTGCTTAAGCGAAGCCCTGCGGATATTGTTATTCACCAACACCGTCACCACGCCGTCATGCTGCCGGAACTCATCTACTACTTCACCCCTCTTGCTGGATCGAGAAGGCGAGGACGTCATCGAGTTGAACGTGTGCTGAACGCGGAGGTCCCATACATTCGGTACTTGATCGGGATGGATCGTGAAGGTGTACGACTACATCAACCGCGATGATAAACGCTTCCGCTTACGGTCTAAGAGGGTACGAAGACTACACTCTCCCCTCTCGTTGCTATGCATCACCATGATCCTGCGTGTGCGTAGGAAAAAATTTGAAATTACTACATTCCCCAAAAGCTAGTACCCGTAGATTAGCTAGGGGTGGACGGATGGCGTCGGAACGGGCCTCTCCAGTGGCGATAGAGAGCGGAGGCCTCCGAAGTTGGGGATGACGGTGACCAGAGGGTGCACCAGTGGCCCCAACCGGGTCGGACGGCACCACTGAAGCACGACGGAGCCTCTAGAAGAGTGGACTGAGCTTGGGAAGGGCTGGAGCTGCGGGGACGACCCAAGGGGATCGCCGGCTAGCTCGAGCTCGGGGACGACGGCCCGAGGCCTGCTCGGCCGGGCTATGGCTTCCTACTGGTTTGTTGAGTGTGTGAGAGGGCTTGGTGATGCTCCAGAGGGCTGGGGAGGGCTGTATTTATAGCCGAGCGAGGTGAGGGGTTCGGGCTCCGCCGGAGGACACCTGGACAAGGCGCCCGATGATGAACAGCGTCAGTGAGTGAGGGGGAAGGTGACGCAGCTCACGCGGGCACTATGAGCGGGCGGAGACGAGCACATGAACGAGGGGGTGGCGACGAACACAGTGCGCGTCGCACTGTTGGGTTGGCCGGACCACGCCCATGCTCACTGCAGCGAGCTCCAGCGTCGGGAGGGAGTTAAGGGAGTAGAGACGTTGATGGTGGTGCGGTTTGGCGAGGTGCAGTAGGCAGGGAAGCGAGCACGCGCTGACAGAGCGCTCGGCGGCACTCAGAGCGCGGCGACTAGCGGGTTGGCACTGTGCACACGCGTGGTCACCGCGTGAACTTCGGCATAGAGCCACGGTTGGCCCCAATTTCATGTCTAGCATGTAGTCCTTAGTGTTTTGGGTAGAACCAATGCTTGGAGCCGAGCTCAGGTGCAGTGAGATGGATTTTCACTTCAAGGTAAGTTTCTGGGCAGTAACTTTGAGAACTTATTATGGTCAAAATACTAAGAGTTGGGAGCTGAGCCTTGGAGGTTAGCAATCATCTAGGAGGGTTGTGATGCACAAGAAAATTTAGTAGCATTGGAGCAAGTAAAATGGTAGTTGTTGTAGAAACTACCATTTGTGTCCAGAACAGAAAACATTTTCTGTAGGAAAAATATTCCAAAAAGTGATGCAATATTTTTGCTCACGAAGGTGTCCTAGGGTTCAAAGAATACTTTTGAATTTTCTCAGTTTTTTGTGGGCAAGAAAAATTGGGGTTGCTTTGGAGCACAAGTGGCTGGTTAGGGTTTAGAGGGAAAATGAATATTTTAAAATATTCCTAATATTATTTTGTGGTTGATCAGGGAAGAAATGATGGCTAGAGAGAGAAATGAGTCTCTTGGGTGAAAGCCAAGGTGGTGCGCAAGTGTTTTAGTCCAACTGAAGAGATTCAAAACCCTAAATTCAAATCAAAGCCAAAAAAAATCAGAAAAAGAAGAGAGGGCAAAAACCAGGCTGTCACATCATGCCCATTGGGAGGCCAAGGTATGTGAACGGGAGCGAGCCCACTGAGCAGTTAAAGAAATGTGCCAACTCCACAGCGCGCTGTGGGTCAATGTCGATAGGGATTAAGGTGGACTTGTGGAAATTGATTTTCAATCCAACCGAGGCTGCATAGTCCTCTAAAATGATTTTCATACGGGCAGCTTGATCAGGGCAGGCCGACATCACCAGAATGGTGTCGTCCGTGTATTGCACCACTAGGAAGTCACCACTGCAATTGCATGGGATGGGTAGGTTAATCAGACATTGAGCAAAAGCATCATTAACCACTGCTTGAAGGAGATCAGCGGTGAGGACAAAAATCAGTGGTGATAAGGGATCGCCTTGCCGCACCCCACATTTGCACTGAAACTTTCTGCGAGGGACTCCGTTAAGGAGAACAAAAGAAACACCAGAGCCAAAGATTGTTTCCATCCAACCCAGCCACTTGTTATCAAACCCGATATGTCGCATGATCTCCAACATGGGGGCATGCTCAATTGTGTCAAAATCTTTTGCGAAGTCAAGTTTGAGGAGCACAATCTCACGCGATGACATCTGACATTGATGAATATATTCGAATGTCCATGCAAGACAATCTTGGATGGTTCTTCCCTTAATGAAGCCGTATTGATTCCTGTGTACAATCTTCAGAATGACATTTTGCGAACGATTAGCCAAAATTTTCATGATTATTTTCAGGCAACAGTTAAGCAAAGTTATTGGTCTGTAATCATTGGCAGTCTCAGGAGATGAGATCTTTGGGATTAAGGTAATGTACCCCTCACTAATGCTGGTTATATCAAATTACCATCATGGAAATCCTGGCACATTTTGTGAAAATCCTCTTCAATTATCTGCCAACAACTCTTAAGGAAGCAACCATTAAATCCATCAGGGCCAGGAGCCCTGTTGGCCAGCATTTATTTTATCACAGCATCGATCTCTGCCTTTGAGAAGGGCGCCGACAACTCATCCAAACCAGCAATCCATCGAATGATCCAAGAAAGGTCAAAACACATGCTGGTAGGCTTTGAGGAACCCAAGCGTTCCTTGTATGTTTTGTACAACACCCCTTCTTTGCCGACGTGATCACTCACCACCACATCACCATCTCACAAATTGGCAATCGAGTTGTGCCTAAACCTCTCTGTCGCGAGGGATTGAAAGAGTTTAGTGTTCTCATCAGCGAATCTGAAATATCTGACAGTGCACCTCTACCTCCAATACTCGTTCTGATATTTGAGCAATGTATTTAGATGTCATTTTAAAATGTGCCTGAAGTTTTTTTCTTGAATGTAGAGTGCTCTTTTATCCTCAAGATCATCCAGCTGAGCGAGAGCCTCATTACTGTTTTGAATCATGATCTTCAGTTTAGAAATGCCCCGGCTCCAACGCTTGAGATCATAGCGTAGAGTTTTTATATTTTTGTAGATAAGCGCGGCAGAGTTAGGAGCATGACACGTCTTGGACCAAGAGCCAGCGACCACATCAAAGAAACCCGCATGATTGACCCAGTAGTTTTCAAACCGGGATAGTTTGGATTTGGGGATTTTGGATTCAATGGTCACCACGCAGAGGATATGATCATAGACAGGTTTGCGAATAGGTAAAACCATCGTATTCGGGAAAGCTGTAGTCCAATTAGACGATGAGAAGAACCAATCAAGTTGTTCAAGTAGGGGATCATCCTGCATATTGCTCCAACTTTATGATCGGCCCTTGACAGGCAGTTCCATCAAAGTTTGTGCTCGAATGATTTCATTGAACAAGAGCATATCAACAGCGTCTCCACCTGGTTTGTTTCTGTCAGCTGTGGAACGAATGAAATTGAAATCACACAAGATCAATCAGTTTTCATTGTTGGGTATATTAAGATCGAATAACCAAGAACTAAAATCCATCCGTCTTTGGCCAGAACAAGGACCATAAACATTGACAAGATTCCAAGCCTCATTTGATTGCGTGGAAACAAAACAAACCCCCACTGCAAAAGAATCAACAAACCACGACATGCCCACAAACATAGAGCTGTTCCACAAACTGATAATACCACCCGAAGCACCCAACGAGGGTGCAAACACAAATTTATTGAATCGCTTGGGGCAGAAAGTTTTAATAAAAGATAAATCGAAGGATTCACGCTTAGTTTCCTGGATACATAGCACCGAGAAACCGCTAGTATCAATAGCATTCCTAAGAGCCAAAAGTTTACTTTCAGAGTTTATGCCTCGGACGTTCCACGATAACACATTCCAAGATTTATTCATGACATAAGAGAGATCAGATATCCCCGTCAGACGCCATCTGCTGGCCATCCAGCAACTTCTCTGCAGATAGATCATCAGGAGCAATCCCGCAATGGTCGCCCACTTGTTGGATTTCCTCGATGGAGGTAGGGGCGGGCAAGAAGCAGCAGCAACCTGTGCAGGAGCAGCAGCCATGGAAATGGCCCTGACAGATGCCACCACACGAGCTCTCACCCTCGATCTGGTTTGCTTGGTGTCAGTGACCTGGTTGACCATGAAGCCGTCATACTTGTTTGATCTGGTGCTCCTTCTAACTACAGTGGTGTCAAGCCGTGATGGCCTTGAGCCCAGGGGATCGATCAGCCAAGTCCCATTCCACATTGAAAACATTATCAGTGAAAGGCAAGTCTTCATGCAGCTGATTACGAGGAATTATGTTGGCTCCCAAATGGAAGTTAGCACCGAAGATCATAGACATGAAATCAGGTTCTGGCAGAACACTCGACAACCACATAGCAAAGACAGAGTTCAGGTGGTTCTGAATGACCCTGAACGGATTGAGTGGGAGCATGACAGTATCTATCTGCACATTGGTAAGGGCCGATGTGTATATGCGCTTGAGCATTCCACCTATCCAAAGTAGTAGTTCCTGATCCAGTGCAACAGTAAGATTAACCGAATCGCTGCCAGCTCTGACAAAGGCTAAATGTGCAACAGGGTTCCCAAGAACAAAGCTGTCAGCCAAAGCTTCAACCGCCTGAATCTCTTCTTCAGACGACCAAACATCAAACAGATTATCTTGAATATTATGCTTAGGATCCACACCATCCATCAGGGACGGCCCATCATATTGGAAAAAGTTTCTAAAGCTGAAACCAGAGTATGGTTGGGGGAATTACTGGCCAAACACGCCACCCATTCTCCTGAAGTTGTTCCTGTTTAGGTGGAGGCGCATTCCAAGCAGCTTCATTCATTGCAGCTTGTGCCACCATCTCAGCGAGTCTGGCCTGCAGCATAACAGTATAGAACAGGAGCTCATACAGATGCGGCGAAGCATTAAGAAGAGGAGGGGCCTCCTCCGTGCCAGCCAGACCTGGGATTGTGTTTCTGCCATTAAGCACATATACTGGAACAGACCAAGAATGGTCGAGACCGGGCAGTAGACCAACTCTAGTCACCAAAAGACTTTGGGGAACTTCAGCAACATCTTTGATATGGCACTTAACTAGAACACGGGCTTTGTTTTGACCCAGACGTGGCCAGACTAGCAGTTTACCGAAGTTCGAAACAACCTTATGAATGTAATGTTCAGTCTGATAATCCATAGGGAATGCAAGAAACATAATGCAGACTTCATATTCAAAACCAGGCATGCGCATATTGATACCCTCATCATGTGGAACAAAAGAAAAATTAGAATCCTTAGTCAAGGCATGAGCCCCTTCCCTAATCGCTACATCTCTGCTCTCCATATCCGCAAACACCACACAACCAATACCAAGCAGATAGATGAAATCATCAAGTAAGTCATACTCCAAATCAATAGTGATAATGCGGCAAACTTCAGCAAGCCAGAACTCCTTCTGATGATCAGGAACGGGAGGATCGACAGAAACAATGGCATACCTATCATGGTTGAGCGGAGGATCATCCACCACCATTATATGGCGCTAAACGCAATGAGTAGGGCCTCTGTCAAAGGTCGATCCTACTGGAGCAAAGTCGAATTGTGAATCGGGAAGTTCGGCATAGCAGCAGTCAACGGACGGTGAACAAGGGTGGAGGCGACCGGCGGCGAGGAGACGATGGTGGTTTTTGGTGTAGGTGGCAGGGGTGGCGTGCTCGAGGGAGGTGTCTCTGCAGTCGATTGGTGTTTTTGGTAGGCGGAATTGTCTTCTTGAGGAGGAGGGAGTCGTATCGACAAGCAATGGGAAGGAGCCACATCCAATGGGCATGGGATTTTCTATTTCCGAACCCAAACTCGATGCACCCGCATATCCCGATTAGTACGGGGAATACCAACAACCACAGGGTTATCTATCATAGAAGATAGCGGGATATTCCTGGGTAGGATCTCATCAGATTTAGTTGCATGCAGTCCATTTTGTGTCCAACGCAATTTAGGAAACCGACAACATAGGTTGGGCTTATGGGCCCTATGGCCAAGATGTTGACAAAAGAGGCATCGACGGAGCCCACGACATTTGGCAGCCCGGTGCCTAGTGGCTAGGCAAGCCAAGCAGGTCAAGCAGCCCAACATGCATGGCTCATGACGTGCGGGATCAGATCAACGTGATCAACTGGCTGATGCGAAACAGATGAGGTGCACGAACAATTTCCGGAGACATCTCCACATTTTTGACAAAAGATCCCAATGCATATTGAAGGTAGATGGGTAAACCTATCACAATGAGAGCAATGTTTAAGCTGCTCATAGCTAGATATAACCCTTTGTAGGTATATTAGAGAGATCCACCATTAACTTGACACTCTCATTATTGTATCCAGGTTACCAACCATCCAGAATAGAGAGAAGCTTATCCTCAGGGATAACATCCCACAAACTATGGAAAAACCGTTGTCCACAAAAACATGGCAATGTGACATGAGATCTGGACAAATTCGGTACATTGATGGCCCCAATATGAAAAGGGTAATGAACTTCCTGAGAATCCGGCTCCGAAAAACTGCCAAAAGAAATCTCCGGTAAGGTACCGGCGCTGGAATGTCTCACCATCGGCGGCTGAAACAACCCCAAATTTTGAAAAACTGAGAACGAGGCTGGATCAATAACATCTTTGGAGTTGGAAGAGAGCCATTTGGATTTAATAGCCGGACCAGGTGAAGATGCCAATCCATTGAGTTCAGTGTCCGCATGCCAACCAACAATCCGAGGGAGATACTTTACACCTCGATGGAGATAGAAGTGACATATGAAGTCCGGCCAGATGCGATCACGTAGGCCAAAAATATAATGACCCACACGATTGGAAGCCACCGAGAACCGAAAACGGCGATCACCCAAACATAGCACATTGAAACTTGCACTGAGGCCACCAATACAAGACTGTAAGGCTAATCCCACTGATTCTTCCAAGAGGGGAAAAGAGGCCGAGGAGAAAGAAACTTCAAGGAAGAACTCCTTGGAGTTAGGGTTGGGGACGAAGTGGACCATAGATCCAAAATGTGTACGCACCTGATCCTCGACCTTGAGGCCGGGGGATAAATCCCAATGGAGGAGGCCGTCCATTGGGGTCACCGGGGGTGGCAACTAGGGCCAAAGGCCGGAGTCGCCATGGGAGTCGCCATGGGGGGGGGGGAGGTGGGAGTCGCCATCGTTGTCGATCTTAGCCCATGGAATTGAATATGGTTAGCCATTGCATGCAGCTGTAGTTCAAATTTGAATTACAGTCATTAAATGGCTAGAAAATCAGTTAAATGTCTTTAAAAGGACAAATGACCCCTAAAATTTTCCAAATTTTCACACGACAGTTGTAGTAGTGCACATTAAATGTAGAAAAAATTTGAAGGCCGTAAGAGGAAGCTATCTCCTATTCATCATCAAACATGCATTGTTCCCTCTAGGAACCACGAGCCTTCTAGTGAGTTGCTCCAGTTTGTGAGGGGTGTGTGTCCAAACTTTCGTCAACCAGGTCAACTTTTTACCACATCATCTTGGTGGAATGACATTCCATCAAGCTAGGTTTCATGTTTTTCTGATCATTTTTTAATTTTTTGGAATTAAAATGCCGTGGCACTCCATGCATGTGCCCATGCAATGAGACCAATATATTTGAAAATTCCTTCTAATTTACTGCACAAGGAATTAACTCGCACACAAGTACACAAATATGATTTTTCAAACCGTTATGGTTAGCCGTTGCATGTAGATGTAGTTCAAATTTGAATAATGGTCATTAAATGGCTAGAAAATAACTTAATGTCTTTAAAAGGTCAAATGACCCATGAAATTTTCCAAATTTTCACATGACAGTTGTATTAGTGCACGTTCAATGTAGAAAAAAAATTGAATGCCGTAAGAGGAAGCTATCTCTCGTTCGTCATCAAACATGCATTGTTCCCTCTCGGAACCACGAGCCTTCTAGTGGGTTGCTCCGGTTTGTGAGGGGGGTGTCCAAACTATCATCAAATAGGACAATTTTTTTACCACATCATCTTGGTGGCATGACATTACGTCAAGCAAGGTTTCATGTTTTTCTGATCATTTTTTTATTTTTTGGAATTAAAATGCCATGGCACTCCATGCATGTGGCCATGCCATGAGACCAATATGTTCGAAAATTCCTTCTAAATTACTTCACATGGAATTAACTCGCACACAAGTACACAGATATGATTTTTCAAACCGTTATGGTTAGCCATTGCATGTAGATGTAGTTCAAATTTGAATTACGGTCATTAAATGACTAGAAAATCACTTAAATGTATTTAAAAGGTCAAATGACCCCTGCAATTTTCCAAATTTTCACATGACAGTTGTATTAGATCATGTTAAAGGTAGAAAAAAATTGAAGGCCGTAAGAGGAAGTTATCTCCCGTTCGTCATCAAACATTCATTATTCCCTCTCGGAACCACGAGCCTTCTAGTGAGTTGCTCCAGTTTCTGAGGGGGTGTGTCCAAACTTTCGTCAAACAGGCCAATTTTTTTTACCACATCATCTTGGTGGCATGACATTACGTCAAGCAAGGTTTCATCTTTTTTGATCATTTTTTAATTTTTTGGAATTAAAATGCCATGGCACTCCATGCATGTGTCCATGCCGCAAGACCAATATGTTTGAAAATTCCTTCTTATTTACTACACATGGAATTAACACGCACACAAGTACACAAATATGATTTTTCAAACCGTTATGGTTAGTCGTTGCATGTAGATGTAGTTCCAATTTGAATTATGGTCATTAAATGGCTAGAAAATCACTTAAATGTCTTCAAAAGGTCAAATGACCCCTGGAATTTTTGAAATTTTCACATGACAGTTGTATTAGTGCATGTTACACATAGAAAAATTTTGAAGGCCGTAAGAGGAAGCTATCTCATGTTCGTCATCAAACATGGATTGTTCCCTCTCGGAACCACGAGCCTTCTAGTGAGTTGCTCCGGTTTGTGAGGGGTGTGTATCCAAACTTTCTTCACACATGCCAAATTTTTTACCACATCATCTTGGTGGCATGACATTACATCAACGAAGGTTTCATGTGTTTCTGATTATTTTAATATTTTGGAATTTAAATGCCATGGCACTCCATGCTTAATTGTGTCATAGCCGTTAGACCAATATGTTTGAAAATTCCTTTGAATTTACTGCACATGGAATTAAATCGCACACAAGTACACAAAATATGACTTTTTAAATCATTATGGTTAGGTGTTGCATGTACATGTAGTTCAAATTTCAATTGCGGTCATTAAATGGCTAGAAAATCACTTAAATGTCTTAAAAGGTCAAATGACCCCTGAAATTTTCCAAAATTTGACATGATAGTTGTATTAGCACTACAAATTTTCTCGTACATTTAAAACACCATCTGTTGCCACTTTACTCGAAATTCGTCTTTCACAGCTAATAAAAAATATCTACAACATCACACACAGTTCTTTTGTAGGTACCGTTTGCGATGAAAATATTTGGGTCTATTTAAGTCTTCCTCCGAAAGCTTCGCCGGCTCGTCTGCTCCAATGCCGGCAACCCCCGAATCCATGAATCCCGATCCCCATTCCCGCACCCCCTTCTTGCAAAGATGACACCGTGGAAACGCTTCGTGAAGGCCTGTACGATGGCCGCGTCCCCTGCCGAGCACCGCCTCTTGCGCTGAGAGCGCGGCCGCCTACGCTGAGAGTGCCACCGCATCCGCATTGAGCGCGGCCGCTTCCACCAAGAGGGCGTCTGCGGCAGCCGACAGGGCAGCTGCAGCTGCCGAGATGGCTACAGCTACTGCTGCGATGGCGGCTGCAAACACCGAGAGCGCTCGAGTTGTCGTCCGTGCCGCCGATGTCGCCCTAGCCCGGGTCGAGGCCATCCACGCCAAGATCAAGGATGCACATGCCAAGATATTCCAGGCCACCTCAGAATCCAGAATGCAAGCCATGTCTGAAAAGGCAGCGGTGGCCATGGAGCACCTGCTTCCTCATGAGGTCGCCGAGCGGGAGCTAGAGATGCACGAGGCGGGTAAGATTGAGGAGCGCCAGGAGGAGGAGTTGCGCGTGGCCGAGGTCGAGGTAGAGAAGAGTCTGTCCGTCGATGAATCGGTGGTGGAGTACCAATGTGAGCCACACTATGAGTACTACAACCTTGAGGGCGGCACGGAGGACGAGGATGAGGATGCGATCAACTTCAGTAGGGGGACGCAGAGTCCACCAATGGCGGCATGTCGCCAGGACAAGACATCAACGTCTCATCTCACACCGATGATGCATAGGCCGGTGCGGCGGCGGATTTGTTAAAATTATGCATACTTAGGCTTTGTTTTTCATGCTAGTCTTTTGTTAGAGCAATGTTTAGGTCAACTGGCTCTATCTAATTACTAAAATTGCTCGATTCCGTAAGTGTGGTTTGTCTGTTGTACGCTCTATTGTGTGCCCAAATTAGCAAGAGATGTTAAACTACGCAATGACGTACCTGAGGAAATTTCCACCAAAATTTGAATTATCAAACTCATCCCATGGGCGTAAAGCAGAAGAATCGTTTTTCATGCACATAATCGTTCAAAGTGAATGGTCCGAGCAGCGCGCGCAAATTTTCCCTCCACATTTTCAAAATTTTGGCCTACCACCAAAATATCTACCCGCGCCCCCTCCCCCCTTCCCCACCCCCATGTCTCCCCGACCACAAGTCACATTTTCCCCATTTCCTCCTTTTTTCACTCCTTCCTTCCTAAGCTATAGCTGCTTCCTCGCTTCCTTCCTCGCTCTCGCCGTCTTGCATCCTACCGCCAGGGTTGCCATGGTCTTCTTCAAAGACCTCTCCAGTGGTTCCTACTCCGACGACGACTCCTTCACCACCCGGGTATGCCTCTCTTCTCTCCCTAGGGCTATGACTTGGAATGAAGGATTTTTACCCGGCGGTCGATTCGAGTTATTTATTACTCTTGTAGATCCCTAGGACCATCAGTGGCAACGAATGGAGTGGGCGGCTGAAGATCTATCTTCTCGTTGTCACCATCAATCGCCATGCGTGAAGCTAGTTGAGTTTGAATCTGTGGATAGTCGGAGGAAGTTTCTGGCATGTACAGAGAAGGTTAGACCCTCTTTCGTTGTTACAAATCATTTGTTAGATGTGATTCAGACACTGTCATGGTCCCAACCCATTCATACCACACCTTCAACAAAACGCATCCTAAGACAATGTCACAGTTTGTACCTAGTATCTAAAATTATTGCCATCTCATTAGAGGTGACATTAGAAAATTATTTGGCACCACTTCAGCAGTTTGTGCGGCCAACTTTGGTCCACACATCCGACCAGCCAAGCAGTAAAATACTAAATCTTTATGGCACAAAGGAACTGGGCATCGGAGCAACTAGGTGCTCCGGAGTCCGGGTCCTTGATTTTTTTCCGCTGCATCGGCTCGCTAGAGCAGGGCACCGGTGCGAGATGTAGCTACAGTTGTCTTTACACCAGTTTTGGCATACATAGTGGACGGCCTTAGTGCTATTAGTTCCGTGTTACTAAATTTGTGCATGTACACACCTGTTAGTATCAATTTGATATCATCCAAACACTGTCGCTATGTTGTTGCAGTTATATTTACCTTCCTCTTAAAATGTTCAATTTGTTATTTATTGTACATGAGTAAGAACTTGTAGCGTTGTTGTAGTTAATTATAGCTTCTGATGTTTCAGAATTTGGTTGTTGTCTTAGTAGCAATTAATTCATTTGCACATTGATCTTTTTGAGATGATATGTCATAATTAACATGTTTCTTTAGCTTTTCAAAATAAGCATTAGTGACTTTCTATGTTGCTATAAACCCATCTCCCCTACAATTGTTACTAATCTAGTTTTAAATATTATAGGATGAAAGGAAGTGTTCTTACTTGGAATGGGTTGATCAAGAGTGGCCATAGTCTTTGAAGATGTGCCTAGCAAAGCTCTGGAGCATGTATGAGGAAGAGAACAGAGGTAGGCTTAGAGAAAGTGTTGCCAACGCTGAAGAATATTTGAAGATGCGGGATAAAAAGAGGAAGAAGGTGGAGAATGAGCTCAGATTTTTTAAAGCAGACTTTGGTAAGCTGGTGTTGGCGAAGGAGGAGGCACTTTCTGAGTTGGCCAGTGCAAAACAAGTTCTGACTGAACTGAAATCAGAGGTGTATAAGAAGAGCCTGGAGGATCTTGATTAGGGAAATGAATATATTGTTCTAATATTGTTCTTATGAAGTTGAACTAGCTATATATTGTATTGTGTTCTTTTCATGTAGTTATCATACTGTTATGTTATAATACATTTATGTGCCTAATATGAAATTGGCAAACAACTGTTCGATATGAAATGTGAATTTGCGTAATACTGGAATTATTAATTGTAAACTAATAAACCTGCCAAATGTGTCATGGAACTTTTCAAACGATTCTAGCAGTAAAAGCGCTTGTGCTGGACAGCCCAATGCCACACAGTTTTTTTCATTAAATTGTGTGTGATGTAGTTGATAAAAGCAAATAGTTAACCAAGGCAGAGCGTGTGTGATAGTTACACCTTTCACACATGATCCGACACATAAAACTGTGTGGGATGTACATACAAACGGAAACATTTTCCCTAGATTGACTGTGTGGGATGTACAGAAGAATGGAAACGTATTCCTTGGATTGACTGTGTGTGATATACATATGAACGGAAACTTTTTCCCTGGATTAACTGTGTGGGATGTACATAAGAATGGAAACGTATTCCTTCGATTGACTGTGTGTGATATACATACGAATGGAAATGTTTTTCTGGGATTCACCGTGTGGGATGTACATATGAACGGAAATGATTGGGTTTCGGTGCACACGGGCTCATTTTGCCCCATCCTGTGTCTCAAGTGGGCCTATCCTGACGGTTTCTGGGTCGTGTGGGAAGGACCCCCCTATGGCCCACACTCACTTGGTGACGGTTCCAAATGTCGTCGCGGAAAGGGGTTAAAACCCGTTTGAATAGCACCTCGTTGTACCAGTGCATGGATGGAACAAAGAGATCATTCTTCAGTTCTATGCCATGCTGTACATCTCAGGGTAGATGGAAAACACTTAAACATGGACACTTGAATGGATGACATGTCGAGAAAGAATCAAATTCTCAACATATCATTTTATGGCCCTGATCAATTTGCCTCAATGCGAATTTGAAAATAAAAGAGAACACAGACTGTATTTCTGGAACATGTCTGATGAACAGCTCCATATCCTGATGGATCCCAGTTTGGTGGGTGATGAATGCATTGATGTTGACCCGAAGAAGTTGGCCGACGATAACAAAGTGCTATCCCATGTTCTGTACTACCATTATGCCAACCAACCAGTCTAACTCCATCAAAGGAATCGTGGGAAATGCTCTGCTGTCAATCTCTCAGGGAATCAAATTCGACATTCCTGACCTTTTCATTCGGAATCTGGCATGTGCTGCAGATAGCCCCCAGTCGCTCAAGCCCTATGCTCCTTGGATCATGTATTCCATTAAGCATCTTACAAATGAAAAATTCCTCTGGGCCTATGCACCGAAAGTATTCATGCCACCTGTCCGTGACACTCTGCGCATCGTGAAGGAATACAGAAAGGGGAAGGAACCTGTTGATATGGATGCAAATGCTTCAACATCGAAGAATGCACTGAAGGTCAAAGAAGCCAAGGTTGAAGTTCCTCAAGAGGAAAATCCATCACTATACGAAATTGGCACTCGCACACAACAGACTTTGGAAAGGCATATCAGGAAGGATAGGAAGGAAAAGATGGAATTGCTGGCTGAGCTGAATCTGCTTCATAATCACACAAGGTAAATACTTATGCATGAGAAGGATGCAAGGAAGAGATCATGGACCTTACTGAGAAGGAATTTCTCTCGCAAGGATCTAGCCAAGAAGGGCCACTTCAAATATTATGAATATCTGGACTTGCTTATTGTACCGCATGTCCGAAGACAAACTCCAGAGCTCCCACAACATTCTCCTTCAACGGATATGCTGTTTGTCGACCATGGTGATGAAATCAAAGACACAGCCGGCACCTGTATCTACTAGAGAGATGCACATCCTTCGAAGCCCCTCAAAGCCAAGAATGCTACACCTACTTCTGCCTCGACCATTCGACACTCTTTTGATTCCAGTTCTTCAAGTGGTCTCAATTCTGACTCAGAAGAAGCTCCTTCAGTGTAATTCCTCGTGTCTAATCTCTATCCTTTTTGACACTTGTTGACAAAAAGGGGGAGGATAACATCGAGTGATAGTCTATCGGGGTTTGCAGGGTCTTTTGCTTCGAACTTTCTTTTGGTTTCTCGTTGAACAATTTGCTTCAAAGAACATATCGCACTGCATGTGGTGTTAAAACATCGGTCATCATGTAATGATAATAACCCCCGCCTACAATGCTATTTGCTTTGCATTATTTGTCTGCAGGTACCATTAAATATGTTGTTGTTGTGAATGATTATCGCAGATGATTATCTATCTTATAGGGACACATAGATCCTCCTCGAAGAAAAACAGAGAATCATCAAATGATGATATCATTTTGGAGCATTATATGATTCATAACTAATGGTTGGATTTCGACTTATATTGCTATTTATCATTAATTAACCTTGTAGGAAGATATAGTCAGTCGATGCACAAATGCCTTATGAAAGCTATCTATGACTAACAAAGTTTGTTTTCACTCAGATATCATATGCTTCATCTTATTGCAAGGAAAAGCTACTTCGAACCTTATCCACTCCGAGCTATGAATTATTATTCAATCCTGCTTTGATCATAATATACATCTAACATGCAGGAAAAGTATGTCTCGTGTGGATCAAAGAATTGTGCTCTGAGAAAACCTTCATGATTTATCCATGTCACAAAACTCACCATGTTTCACTTCTAACCCTTGTCGAAGTTTTTGTGATAGGAACCACCTCAGACACCGCTGAGTGCATTGAAATAGCTCTTGTGTGAAATCTTTATCAATGAAGAGAAATATTTCCCCCAAACCGAAGCATAACTTAAGGGGGAGGATATCTTATCTTCATAATCTTCTCTCATTTCATTATTCTTCACATTACATTACATTCATTATCACTACAAAAAAATACACTTCCATGATGATATGTGTTTGTCACAGTAGGTCACGTTTTCTGCCATGCATGTACATCCATGACGATTTTATGATAGAATCAAGTTAGTCATACATGTGCAGTCGTAGAAGTGTTCCATGACATTACCAAAATAATCATCACAGAAGTGTCCACTTCCATGACGATAAATGGCGCGTCATGGAAGTGCTTTCGTCAAGGGTAACCGACACGGGGCATCCACCGTAACGGGTTGTCGTTAAGCTATCGAGTCCGGTTTTGGATCCGATAACCCGTTAACAGCCCATACCAATGGGGATTTTCTACATGTAAAATTCTCAATGGCCAGAGGAACCACGTGTCAGCTCACCATTGGGACAGATGTCATCCACTCATTGGACATGAGGCACCTATTATACATCGAGACGTGGCACGGCCCAACAGAGGCCCATTCCGATGAAAAGACCGATCCGTTTGACTTGGTCAAAAGGTAGCAGGCCGGCCCATGGAAAGCTTGTTAATGGTCTGTTCGTATATAGCCCATTTATGGCCCGCTAACTCACGGCCTGTTACGGCCTATCCGAATTAAGCCCAGTAACTTCATCTGGGCCTTCCAATATGATTCCAGCCCATTGTAACTTCCAGCCCATGTATGGCCCATGACGTCTTTCGACCCATATGAGGCCCTTTGTAACTCTTGGCCCATTAACGGCTCGTGGTGAAACTGGCCCATAATAAACAATGTACTGATACGTCTCCATCGTATCTACTTTTCCAAACTCTTTTGCCCTTGTTTTGGACTGTAACTTGCATGATTTGAATGGAACTAACCCGGACTGATGCTGTTTTCAGCAGAATTGCCATGATGTTATTTTTGTCCATAAATAAAAGTTCTCGGAATGACTTGAAACTTCATGAAGATAACTTTTGGAATTAATAAAAAATGTTGGCGAAAGAATCAAGTGAAGGGGGCCCACACCCTGGCCACAAGGGTGGGGGCCTCGCCCATCCCCTGGTGTGCGCCACCCAACCTTCTGCCCCCCAAGGACCTCCACCGACCTCAAGTCCAACTCCATATATTCACTTTCGGGGAGAGAAAAAAATCAGAGAGAAGGATTCATCACATTTTACGATACGGAGCTGCCGCCAAGCCCTGTTCTTCCTCGGGAGGGCAGATCTGGAGTCTGTTCGAGGCTTCAGAGAGGGGAATCCGTCGCCATCGTCATCATCATCCATCCTCCATCACCAATTTCATGATGCTCACCGCCGCGCGTGAGTAATCCCATCGTAGGCTTGCTGGACCATGATGGGTTGGATGAGATTTACCATGTAATCGAGTTAGTTTTGTTAGTGTTTGACTCCTAGTATCCACTATGTTCTAAGATTGATGTTGCTATGACTTTGCTATGCTTAATGCTTGTCACTAGGGCCCGAGTGCCTTGATTTCAGATCTGAACCTATTATGTTTTCATGCATATATTTGTGTTCTCGATCCTATCTTGTAAGTTAATAGTCACCTACTACGTATTATGATCCGAGAACCCCAGAGTGACAATAGTCGGGACCACTCCTAGTGATGACCGTAGTTTGAGGAGTTCATATATTCACTAAGTGCTAATGCGTTGGTCTGGTACTTGATACGTCTCCAACGTATCTATAATTTTTGATTGTTCCATGCTATATTATATTCTGTTTTGAACATTATTGGGCTTTATTATACACTCTTATATTATTTTTGGGACTACCTATTAACCGGAGGCCCAGCCCAGAATTGCTGTTTTTTGCCTATTTCAGAGTTTCGCAGAAAAACAATATCAAACGGAGTCCAAACGGAATGAAACCTTCGGGAACGTGATTTTCGAAACGAACGTGATCCATAGTACTTGGAACCTACGTCAAGACATCAATCAGGAGGCCACAAGGTAGGGGGGGCGCGCCCTCCACCCTCGTGGCCCCCCTGTTGCTCCACCGACGTACTCCTTCCTCCTATATATACCTACGTACCCCCAAACTACCAGATACGGAGCCAAAATCATAATTCCACCATCGTAACTTTCTGTATCCACGAGATCCCATCTTGGGGCCTGTTTTGGAGCTCCGCCGGAGGAGGCATCGATCACGGAGGGCTTCTACATCAACACCAAAGCCCCTTCGATGAAGTGTGAGTAGTTTACCTCAGACCTTCGGGTCCATAGTTATTAGCTAGATGGCTTCTTCTCTCTTTTTGGATCTCAATACAAAGTTCTCCCCCTCTCTTGTCGAGATCTATTCGATGTAATCTTCTTTTGCGGTGTGTTTGTTGAGACCGATGAATTGTGGGTTTATGATCAAGTTTATCTATGAACAATATTTGAATCTTCTCTGAATTCTTTTATGTACGATTGGTTATCTTTGCCAGTCTATTCGAAATATCAGTTTGGTTTGGCCCACTAGATTGATCTTTCTTGCAATGGGAGAAGTGCTTAGCTTTGGGTTCAATCTTGTGGTGTCCTTTCCCAGTGACAGTAGGGGCAGCAAGGCACGTATTGTATTGTTGCCATCGAGGATAACAAGATGGGGTTTATATCATATTGCATGAGTTTATCCCTCTACATCATGTCATCTTGCTTAAAGCGTTACTCTGTTCTCTTGAACTTAATACTCTAGATGCATGCTGGATAGCGGTCGATGTGTGGAGTAATAGTAGTAGATGCAGGCAGGAGTCGGTCTACTTGTCTCGGACGTGATGCCTATATACATGATCATACCTAGATATTCTCATAAGTATGCTCAATTCTGTCAGTTGCTCAATAGTAATTTGTTTACCCACCGTGAATACTTATGCTCTTGAGAGAAGCCACTAGTGAAACCTATGGCCCCCGGGTCTATTTTCCATCATATTAATCTTCCAACACTTAGTTATTTTTATTGCCTTTTATTTTACTTTGCATATTTATCATAAAAAATACGAAAAATATTATCTTATCATATGTATCAGATCTCACTCTCGTAAGTGACCGTGTAGGGATTGACAACCCCTTATCACGTTGGTTGCGAGGATTTATTTGTTTGTGTAGGTGCGAGGGACTCGTGTGTGGCCTCCTACTGGATTGATACCTTGGTTCTCAAAAACTGAGGGAAATACTTACACTACTTTGTTGCATCACCCTTTCCTCTTCAAGGGAAAACCAACACAGTGCTCAAGAGGTAGCAAGAAGGATTTCTAGTGCCATTGCCGGGGAGGTCTACGCAAAAGTCAACACACCAAGTACCCATCACAAACCCTTATCTCCTGCATTACATTATTTGCCATTTGCCTCTCGTTTTCCTCTCCCCCACTTCACCGTTGTCATTTTATTCGCCTCCCTCTTTCTTTTTGCTCCTCGCACTTTCTGCCATTATGTCTGGAATTGGGGAAACTATTGTCGATATGGACAATAGTAATAACATGGAAAATTCTGAAGCTCCTGCTGAAGAACCCCCTACCTGACATACAAAAAAATTCCGAATTGGTAGTGGTAATATTATTGGAAAAGGGGTTATTCAAGATTTCTTTACTTGTGCCGGTGCTTTTCCTTCTATGGGTAGTTCTATTCTTCATAAAACTAGTAGTCTTGCGGACGCTATTGCCATACTTGTAGTTGAACTTGAAAGGCCATTTATGCACATGCACCCTGGCATACAAAGGAGTTTCCTAGAATTTTCTAATATTGAGCATTCTTCTGTTAAGCGTGCCGCTACTATCTTTTTGACTCATGAATTCAGATTTATAATAGAAGAGGCCAAAGAAATCTTTGTGCATTATAGGGTGGACGTTGGCCGTCCTCCCATAGAAAATATCATATTTGATCAAGAGGAAATAATGTGTTTTCAATCTCTAGATTACGTTGCTTTTAATGAAAACCTTAGAAAAAAGGTTCCTACCAATGTTCTAGTTGATAGACTTTCTGAACTTAATAATGATTTTTCTATTCGAAATAATGAGCTAGGATATTCTCTCGAGTATAGGCTCACAAAGTTCTGTCAAAAGAATGCTTATAATGATGAATTGGTTGTGCAGTACGAAGGGCTGAAGGAGGAACCTATACCTCCTAAAGTTGATCTTGGGGACTTTTGTCGCATTAAATTTAGCCATTTTTATTACTTTTGCTTGCCTCAAAGAAAACTTTCTGCTGAACATAGAGAATACGAAATGATTTTCAATGAGCTATCCTATTATTATGGCAATACCTAGATCTATCCTTGTTTTTTATGCCTATCTAGGGGCGTTAAATGATAGCGCTTGTTGGGAGGCAACCCAATTTTATTTTTATTCCTTGCTTTTTGCTCCTGTTTAGTAATAAATAATTTGTCTAGCCTATGTTTTGGTTGTGTTTTTTTGTGTTTAATTGGTGTTTGTGCCAAGTAGAACCGTTGGGAAGACTTGGGGAAAGTCTTTTTAATCTTGCTGTAAAAAACAGAAACTTTAGCGCTCACGAGAATTGATATTTAGTTAATTCATTTTGCAGATGATTAATAGATAAATTACTCACGTCCAGAAATTTATTTTAGAATTTTTGGAGTTCCACATCTTGTGTTAGATACAGATTACTACAGACTGTTCTGTTTTTGACAGATTCTGTTTTTCGTGTGTTGTTTGCTTATTTTAATGAATCTATGGCTAGTAAAATAGTTTATAAACCATAGATAAGTTGGAATACAGTAGGTTTAACACCAATATAAATAAAGAATGAGTTGATTACAGTACCTTGAAGTGGTGTTTTGTTTTCTTTCGCTAACGGGGCTCACGAGATTTTCTACTTTAAGTTTTGTGTTGTGAAGTTTTCAAGTTTTGGGTGAAAGATTTGATGGATTATGGAACAAGGAGTGGAAAGAGCCTAAGCTTGGGGATGCCCATGGCACCCCAAGATAATCTAAGGACACCTAAAAGCCAAAGCTTGGGGATGCCCCGGAAGGCATCCCCACTTTCGTCTACTTCCATCGGTAACTTTACTTGGAGCTATATTTTTATTCACCACATGATATGTGTTTTGCTTGGAGCGTATTGTATGATTTGAGTCTTTGCTTTTTAGTTTACCACAATCATCCTTTCTGTACACACCTTTTTAGAGAGACACACATGATTCGGAAATTATTAGAATACTCTATGTGCTTCACTTATATCTTTTGAGTTATATAGTTTTTGCTCTAGTGCTTCACTTATATCTTTTAGAGCACGTCGGTGGATTTGTTTTATAGAAAATATTATTCTATCATGCTTCACTTAGATTATTTTGAGAGTCTTAAATAGCATGGTAATTTACTTAAATAATCCTAATATGCTAGGTATTCAAGACTAGTAAAAACTTTCTAATGAGTGTGTTGAATACTAAGAGAAGTTTGATGCTTCATGATTGTTTTGAGACATGGAGGTAGTGATATCAAAGTTGTGCTAGTTGAGTAGTTCTGAATTTGAAAAATACTTGTGTTGAAGTTTGCAAGTCCCGTAGCATGCACATATGGTAAAAGTTGTGTAACAAATTTGAAACATGACGTGTTCTTTGATTTTCCTCCTTATGAGTGGCGGTCGGGGACGAGAGATGGTCTTTTCCTACCAATCTATCCCCCTAGGAGCATGCGCGTAGTGCTTGGTTTTTGATGACTTGTAGATTTTTGCAATAAGTATGTGAGTTCTTTATGACTAATATTGAGTCCATGGATTATACGCACTCTCACCTTTCCATCATTGCTAGCCTCTTCGGTACCGTGCATTGCCCTTTCTCACATTGAGAGTTGGTGCAAACTTCGCCGGTGCATCCAAACCCCGTGATATGATACGCTCTTTCACACATAAACTATCTTCCTCAAAACAGCCACCATACCTACCTATTATGGCATCCCCATAGCCATTCCGAGATATTTTGCCATGCAACTTTCCACCGTTTCGTTTATCATGACACGTTCATCATTGTCATATTTTTTTGCAGGATCATGTAGTAGACATAGTATTTGTGGCAAAGACACCATTCATAATCCTTTCATACATGTCAATCTTGGTTCATTGCATATCCCGGTACACCGCTGGAGGCATTCATATAGAGTCATACTTTGGTCTAGTATCGAGTTGTAATCATTGAGTTGTAAATAAATAGAAGTGTGATGATCACCATTTTCTAGAGCATTGTCCCAAGTGAGGAAAAGAAATAAAGAGAAAGGCCATAAAAAAGAGAAGGCCCAAAAAAGTGAGATAAAAAGAGAGAAGGGACAATGTTACTATCCTTTTTACCACAGTTGTGCTTCAAAGTAGCACCATAATCTTCAGGATAGAGAGTCTTTTGTTTTGTCACTTTCATATACTAGTGGGAACTTTTCATTATAGAACTTGGCTTGTATATTCCAACAATGGGCTTCCTCAAATGCCCTAGGTCTTCGTGAGCAAGCAAGTTGGATGCACACCCACTTAGTTTCTTTTGTTAAGCTTTCATATATTTATAGCTCTAGTGCATCCATTGCATGGCAATCCCTACTCCTTGCATTAACATCAATTGATGGGCATCTCCATAGCTCATTGATTAGCCTCGTTGATGTGAGACTTTTTCCCTTTTTGTCTTCTCCACATAACGCCCATCATTATATTCTATTCCACCCATAGTGCTATATCCATGGCTCACACTCATGTATTGCGTGAAGATTGAAAAAGATTGAGATTACTAAAGTATGAAGCAATTGCTTGGCTTATCATAGGGTTTGTGCATGATGAGAGCATTCTTGTGTGAAGAAAATGGAGCATGACTAAACTATATGATTTTGTAGGGATGAACTTTCTTTGGCCATGTTATTTTGAGAGGACATAATTGCTTAGTTAGTATGCTTGAAGTATTATTATTTTTATGTCAATATTGAACTTTTATCTTGAATCTTTCGGATCTGAATATTCATACCACAATTAAGAAGAATTACATTGAAATTATGCCAAGTATCATTCCACATCAAAATTCTGTTTTTATCATTTACCTACTCGAGGACGAGCAGGAATTAAGCTTGGGGATGCTTGATACGTCTCCAACGTATCTATAATTTTTTATTGTTCCATGCTACATTATATTCTGTTTTGGACATTATTGGGCTTTATTATACACTTTTATATTATTTTTGGGACTAGCCTATTAACCGGAGGCCTAGCCCAGAATTGTTTTTTTTTCCTATTTCAGAGTTTCGCAAAAAAAGAATATCAAACGGAGTCCAAATGGAATGAAACATTCGGGAACGTGATTTTCGAAATGAACGTGATCTAGAGGACTTGGACCCTACGTCAAGACATCAACCAGGAGGCCACGAGGTAGGGGGGCACCTACCCCCTGGGCGCGCCCTCCACCCTCGTGGGCCCCCTGTTGCTCCATCGACGTACTCCTTCCTCCTATATATACCTACGTACCCCCAAACTACCAGATACGGAGCCAAAACCCTAATTCCACCACCATAACTTTCTGTATCGACGAGATCCCATCTTGGGGCCTGTTCCGGAGCTCCGCCGGAGGAGGCATCGATCACAGGGGGCTTCTACATCAACGCCATAGCCCCTCCGATGAAGTGTGAATAGTTTACCTCAGACCTTCGGGTCCATAGTTATTAGCTAGATGGCTTCTTCTCTCTTTTTGGACCTCAATGCAAAGTTCTCCCCCTCTCTTGTGGAGATCTATTCGATGTAATCTTCTTTTGCGGTGTGTTTGTTAAGACCGATGAATTGTGGGTTTATGATCAAGTTTATCTATGAACAATATTTGAATCTTCTCTGAATTCTTTTATGTATGATTGGTTATCTTTGAAAGTCTCTTCGAATTATCAGTTTGGTTCGGCCTACTAGATTGATCTTTCTTGCAATGGGAGAAGTGCTTAGCTTTGGGTTCAATCTTGCGGTGTCCTTTCCCAGTGACAGTAGGGGAAGCAAGGCACGTATGGTATTGTTGCCATCGAGGATAACAAGATGGGGTTTATATCATATTGCATGAGTTTATCCCTCTACATCATGTCATCTTGCTTAAAGCGTTACTCTGTTCTCTTGAACTTAATACTCTAGATGCAGCTGGATAGCGGTCGATGTGTGGAGTAATAGTAGTAGATGCAGGCAGGAGTCGGTCTACTTGTCTCGGACGTGATGCCTATATACATGATCATACCTAGATATTCTCATAACTATGCTCAAGTCTGTCAATTGCTCAACAGCAATTTGTTTACCCACCATGAATACTTATGCTCTTGAGAGAAGTCACTAGTGAAACCTATGGCCCCCGGTCTATTTTCCATCATATTAATCTTGCAACACTTAGTTATTTTTATTGCCTTTTATTTTACTTTTCATATCTATCATAAAAAGTACCAAAAATATTATCTTATCATATCTATCAGATCTCACTCTCGTAAGTGGTCGTGTAGGGATTGACAACCCCTTATCGCGTTGGTTGCGAGGATTTATTTGTTTGTCTAGGTGCGAGGGACTCGTGCGTGGCCTCCTACTGGATTGATACCTGGGTTCTCAAAAACCGAGGGAAATACTTACGCTACTTTGCTGCATCACCCTTTCCTCTTCAAGGGAAAACCAACGCAGTGCTCAAGACGTAGCAGTACTCTATTAAAAGGAGGCCTTACTATCCCTTAGTTTCCAATAGGACCCCGCTGCCATGGGAGGGTAGGACAAAAGATGCCATGCAAGTTCTTTTCCATAAGAATGTATGACTATATTCGGAATACATGCCTACATTATATTGATGAATTGGAGCTAGTTCCGTGTCACCCTATGTTATGACCGTTGAATGATGAATGTCATCTAACATAATTATCCATCATTGATCCATTGCCTGCGAGCTTTTCACATATTGATCTTTGCTTCTTTACTTTTCCGCTTCTACTGTTACAATTGCTACGAAACTACTACTGTTACTTCTGCCACCGTTACTTCCATACTACTTTGCTACTAAATACTTTGCTGCAGATATTAAGTATTTCAGGTGTGGTTGAATTGACAACTCAGCTGCTAATACTTGAGAATATTCTTTGGCTCCCCTTGTGTCGAATTAATAAATTTGGGTTGAATACTCTACCCTCAAAAACTGTTGTGATCCCCTATACTTGTGGGTTATCAATACCTTTTTTGACGCCGTTGCGGAGGAGCATAGCTCTATTCTCTGAGTCACTTGGGATTTATATCTGTTGATCACTATGAGGAATTTTAAAGATCAAAGAATTAATATTTTTCCCTCAACTATGAGGAGAGGTAAGGAACTGCCATCCAGCTCTGCACTTGATTCTCCTTCTGTTTTGAGTAAACTTGCGACACCTACACCTGCTATTGATCCCGATATGTCGCATGTTATTGATGATGCCACTTCTGCTATGCATGATGCTTATGATGAAACTACTTCTCTGCTTGATGATACCGTGCCACTAGGTGAATTTCCTGATGAACAACTTGCTAGGCACTACTGCAGGATGCTGCTAACGCGACACTATGATCAGAGACCCTTCGACGAAACTGTGTGCGATGCAATAATCGCAAACGGTGGTGTAAAAAACCGTCAAAAATGCGCAAAACGTTTGCGATGATAGTGCATCAAACACGGTTCAGATTTTAGTTGTGTGTGCGATTCAGGGCATACGGTTCAGTTCAATTAACCGTTTTCGATGAGTAGGAACAAAATAAACAAGTAGCCAAATGAAGGTGTGTGCAATGTACAACATACGGTTCACTCGGATGAACTGTTTGTGATTAGGCAACACAAAAGAAACAGTCATCCAGATCAAGGTGTGTGCGGTGTACATCATACAGTTCACTTGGATGAACTGTTTGTGATTAGGCAACACAAAAGAAACAGTCATCCAGATCAAGGTGTGTGCGGTGTACAGCATACAGTTCACTCGGACGAACTGTTTGTGATTAGACAACACAAAAGAAACGGTCAGCCAGATCAAGGTGTGTGTGATGTACGACATGCGGTTCACCCGGATGAACTGTTTGCGTTGAGACAAGAGAAAATAAACGGTTCAATATAACAAATACCATAAATATTGCAAGGTTCAAATTCAAAGATTACAAGGCGCAAATTCAAACATTGCAAGCTACGTCATTTCTGAAAAGGGATCAGCCGCTTACAAGTCATGTATGGGTTTGACACAATGATTTCCAATTGCTTTGCCATATGTTCTTCCCATATGAACTTTGGCATTTTTGGAGGCACTTCCATTCAACAGTACCAGCCGGCTCTGCCGATCATACCATTGATCTTTCCTAATTAAATGCATGTTCAACCTCAGTACACTCAGCACCTTTGCTCTGGCAAGAAAGAACCTCGCGAGTGTAATCTCCGATGGGGTCCCTCGGTAGGAGTTCAAAGTAATATTTGAGAGATGCAGATCCAGGCATTCAATGTGATTGTCATTATAAACATCATCCACTAGGCCTAATATGCACTGCAAAAGAAGAGAACGTGTTAGTGCCTACATGCAGTTTTGAACACTGCTACACGCCCATTTGGTTTGCAGGATTGGTAAAATGCACCAACGTGCCATCTTCGATCTGGCATGATTAACATGGGCATTTGATTACAATCTAGAAACATATAGCCTTCTTCACAAGAGGTTGGATTGGATGAAAAATTCCCTAAGAAAACTAGTACAAATGAATCCAAAGGAGAAATTCTTATGGACTATTGTAACCATATGAATGAAGCAACCAATATGGGGTGGGGTGTATGTCCTAAAATCCTCTAAAATTCTAGTACATTGTCATTGTGAACTTGGTAAATGGTGCAAAAAATTGAACTCCCTTATGGTTAACATTTACCAAGAAAGGAACATCACCTCGATATACAGCTTCTTCAGGCACGGAAAGCATCTCAGACAACTGGAAACTTGGTCCAGGTTGGGAACGACAGATTCTAGTGCCAAGACCTTCACTGTGCCCAGAGTCTGGGTGAAGCTTCGCTGGATGACAGATGAACATACATCTTCAAAACTAGTTATAATGTTGATATCAAGAAGGAGAGGTATATAAGGCGACTATTGTACTTGAAAGTTGTAGTATTTGACAAATGAGTAGCCCGCCACTTTCAATTTCGGTGCAGAAATGACATTGATTCTTGTTGGACCTTCTTGATCAACTACAAGTAATCTCTCAAGTGAAGGTGTGTCCTGGACGACCATATTGTGGTCCACCTTTTGTGATCTCTCGTTGCAGCACCAGCAACACACATGAATAGTGCGGATAGTCCTGGAGGTGATGTGGAAGGTACTCGACCAATTCATCGCCTAAAGACAAAGGAACTCGAGTGCAGTACAGCCGTGGAGCAGGTGCTCCATGTCATCCTTTGGGATGCGGACGGCGACCAGCTGGAGGTGCCTCAGTCGTGGTAGAAAAAGAGTGGGCGCATCATTAAGGGGGGTGGCAGTTCATGAACTTGGCGAGGTGCGGCATGGGCGCGAAGCGGAGCGCAGACATTTGCAACAAGCTCATATGTCCATCATTATAACTTAGCTTCTCAAGCTGATCTATGGCGCGGGATCTGAACCACTCGTTAAACTTGGCTCGCTCCTTGCCATTGGAACAGAACTTGGCCGCGATAAGGCCTTTGATTGGGCCATTGTGACTGTCAAGGATCTGGGAGAACGCGTCCAAGCTTTGGCGATAGCCATGGCAGAGCTTGTGGGCATGGAGGAGGTCGACAGGGGTGCGGAGCCATAGGGTGCGCCACCGCCAGGAAACGGCGGATGTCCTCACCCGATTTCTAACTGGGAGGAGGGATATGATGACTACCAACATATCATCGGGGAGGTTGTTGATGAAGTCTAGGCCTGCTGGAGTCTCGTGCGGTTCTTTCTCGACCCGCCTCCACTTGGTGGCAGCCTCGTTCTCCACCTCATCGGCAGGGACGGGAACGTCTATCTCCATATTCACACCGTGCTCCGGCGCTTAAGCAACCTCGGTGTCGCCACTCCCTCCGATGGGGCGCTTCGGGGGCATCTTCGTACACTGACGGATTTGAGGACTCAGAGCGGCGTCGAGGATGCGGGCGGAGAGAGGAATTGTGTGTGTGGCGAGGATGGGCGAGTAGGGCCACTCGGCGGCGCCATTAATATAGACCAATGGGAGCGAGGCGGGCGGCGGTCCAAGGCTGTCTCGCTTCCCGGTGAGAACGACTGCTTAATCTCTAGTATGAGTGAAATATATGCTTAATTACTGAATTTTAGTTGCAAAAAATAGATGGTGATATTGATTTCTAGCTGCATATTTTGACAAATCGCATCGTCTCTTAGTTGAGCGCCGAAGTCTGGCTTTAATTTGTATACCGTAATCTGAACCGTTTGCTTTGAAGAGATGCGATGATCCTGCGTTGAACATCCTATACGCTTCTCGGTGAGCCTGCGCACCGGACTGCTGCCGCACGCCTCCCGTTCATTCAAGCAGCTGTCCACACAGCACCTCCTATAGCCATTAAAACCAAGACACATGGCATCACGTGTATGGTTAACCAAACGCAAATGGTTTGAATTATACAAATGTTTGAGATATTAAAGTGGCAGCTATTTTTTTCAAAATGCCTTTGTTGGTTGTCATTATTCGAGTGCACCTTCTCTCAAAATGGATACAGAAAATACCACAGCATGTCGGGTGCCCTTCCATGATAGCATGCCAAGATTCATGAATTTCATATGAGTTTTGGATTTACTAGAATTTAAAAACCAGGCATCTAAATGTTTTGCCGGCAATCAACGGTGCCCTGGTGTTTGAAATTCATTCTCATTTCTTGCATGGGACCTAAGCATGCACCCAAGGACACAAATTTGATTTTTTAAGCAATTTATATGCACTGGAGCATGCGCATGTAGTTCAAATTTGAATTATGCACATAAATGCATTGAAAACTCAGTTGATGCAAAAAATGTCCAAATGAACCCTGAAAATCACAAAAATTCACACACCACTCCTGTTGTTCAATGTTGACACGAGAAAAAAACTTGAAAGCAATAAGAGGCAATGGATATCGTTTCGTCCCCAAAGGTGGGACCTTCCCAACCGAAAACCATCATGCTTATTGTGAGAAGCTCCGGTTTGTGAGAAGCATATACCCAAACCTGCCCCAAATGGGACAAAATTTGTACCACGGCATGTTGATGGCGCTCTGTCGGAGTAATGGGCCACGGGTAGCCTAACCCGAGTCCCTGAGCCTTTCAAGTCATTGGGCCGGCTGCGCCACTCAAGCGTCAAGGATGAAGCGCTGCCTTCTGGTGGCCGGCTGGCTCAAAAGGGCCGACTGTCAGAGGCTGGCCAAGCACCAGGAGACGGCTCCCAGACGGGACGACACCTCGCAGGCGGCCTCCAGAGAGGCCGCCTCCTAGCAGGCGGCCCCACGACGCCCTCAAAGTCTGCACCCCCATTAAGAAGACAAGACAGGATGTGGCTACAGTGTAGCCCATCATCCCCATATCCAAGGCGTGGCGTGGCCATAGTGCCCCGTACAGGCGGAGATCTCCGCACGGCGCGGCACTGTTACCACTCCACCCTTGACATCACCCCTGTGAGGCGGAGCCTTGCTCCCATGATGGCATGTCGGTACGGCCTGCAGGCGGCGGGCCCTACCAGGCAGCGTGAGCCTCGAGGGCGGCAGCACCTGACTAGTCGGACCCGAGGGAGGCCGGCATCCAGCAGGCGGACCACTCTTCCCTCGGAGTCCATGCGCCATTAATTGAATGAGACACTGTGTGGCTACAGTGATCTCCCACCAGATGACGGGACTGTAGCCACGCCCCCGCCCCCCC
>NC_041392.1:524169972-524262674 GCF_002162155.2 Triticum dicoccoides | reverse complement strand
ATGCGTCATTAGCATTATGGCTACAGTAACAAGCAGCCTGCCAGACCCGCAAGCGGCGGAGGCAGCCTGTCAGCTCCGCACCAGACCAGATGGTAGGGCCCACCAGGCGGCGGGCACCAGCGGCCGGCGAAGAAGCCGGCGACAGGAGACACTGACAACTGGGTCCTACACCCGGCCAGATTACCATTGTACCCCTGGGGGGTAGGCCTATATAAACCCTCCAGGGCACCCATGCAAAGGGTTCCGAACCCGTTAGACCTAGACACACACATAGAGAGAGGAGAGAGCTAGTCCTGCCTTCTTCTACCTCCAGCATACAGCTCGAGGAGCTCCATTGTACTCACTAGTGCTTTAGTGATCATGCGGAGACCCCGCAAAGCAGGACTAGGGGTGTTATCTCCTAGGAGAGCCCCGAAATAGGGTAAAGTACGCTGGCATTCGTGTCTACACCTCATCCTGCTTCCGGGCACCGGCGACGTTCTACTCGCTCCCACCATGATAAGCCATCCTTTGGCATATGTCGCACCCAACCCCCGACACGCTCCATGATAGCATGCCAAGTTTCATGAATTTCACACGAGTTTTGGATTTACTAGAATTTAAAAACAGGCATCTCACAGTTTTGCCGCAATCAACGGTGGCATGGTGTTTGAAATTCATCCCCATTTCTTGCATGGGACCTAAGCATGCACCCAAGGACACAGATTTGATTTTTCAACCAATTTATATGCACTGGAGCATGCGCATGTAGTTCAAATCAGTATTATGCACATAAATGCATTGAAAACTCAGTTAATGCAAAAAATGTCCAAACGAACCCTGAAAAATCAAAAAAATTCACACAACACTACTGTTGTTCTATGTTGACACGAGAAAAAAAACTTGAAAGCAATAAGAGGCAATGGATATCGTTTCGTCCCCAAAGGTGGGATGTTCCCTACCGAAAACCATCACGCTTGTGAGAAGCTCTAGTTTGTGAGAAGAATATACCCAAACCTGCCCTAAATGGGACAAAATTTGTACCACGGCATGTTGATGCCACTCCAGGATAGCATGCCAAGTTTCATGAATTTCAGACGAGTTTTGGATTTACTAGAATTTAAAAACCAGGCATCTCACTATTTGGCCGGCAATCAACGGTGCCATGGTGTTTGAAATCCATTCCCATTTCTTGCATGGGGCCTAAGCATGCACCCAAGGACAAAGATTTGATTTTTCAACGAATTTATATGCACTGGAGCATGCACATGTAGTTCAAATTTGAATTATGCACATAAATGCATTCGAAACTCAGTTAATGCAAAAAAAAATCCAAACGAACCCCGAAAAATCACAAAAAATCACACAACACTCCTGTTGTTCAATGTTGACTCGAGAAAAAAACTTGAAAGCAATAAGAGGCAATGGATATCGTTTCGTCCCCAAAGGTGGGACGTTCCCTACTGAAAACCACCATGCTTGTTGTGAGAGGCTCTGGCTTGTGAGAAGCATATACCCAAGCCTGCCCCAAATGGGAGAAAATTTGTACCACGGCATGTTGATGCCGCTCCATGATAGCATGCCAAGTTTCATGAATTTCAGACGAGTTTTGGATTTACTAGCATTTAAAAACCAGGCATCTCATTGTTTTGCCGGCAATCAACGGTGCCCTGGTGTCTGAAATTCATTCCCTTTTCTTGCATGGGACCTAAGCATGCAACCAAGGACACATATTTGATTTTTCAACCAATTTATATGCACTGGAGCATGTGCATGTAGTTCAAATTTGAATTATGCACATAAATGCATTGAAAATTCAGTTAATGCATAAAAATGTCCAAACCAACCCCGAAAAATCCCAAAAATTCACACAACACTCCTGTTGTTCTATGTTGACACAACAAAGAAACTTGAAAGCAATAAGAGGCAATGGATATCGTTTCGTCCCCAGAGGTGGGACATTCCCTACCGAAAACCATCATGCTTGTTGTGAGAAGCTCCGGTTTGTGAGAAGCATATACCCAAACCTGCCCCAAATGGGACAAAATTTGTACCACGGCATGTTGATGCCGCTCCGTGATAGCATGCCAAGTTTCATGAATTTTAGACAAGTTTTGGATTTACTAGAATTTAAAAACTAGACATCTCACTGTTTTGCCGGCAATCAACAGTGCCATGGTGTTTGAAATTCATTCTTATTTCTTGCATGGGACCTAAGCTTGCACCCAAGGACAAAGATTTGATTTTTCAACGAATTTATATGCACTGGAGCAGGCACATGTAGTTCAAATTTGAATTATGCACATAAATGCAAAAAAATGTCCAAACGAACCCCGAAAAATCACAAAAATTCACACAACACTCCTGACACGAGAAAAAAACTTGAAAGCAATAAGAGGCAATGGATATCGTTTCATCCCCAAAGGTGGGACGTTCCATACCGAAAACCGTCATGCTTGTTGTGAGAAGCTCCGCTTTGTGAGAAGCATATACCCAAACCTGCCCCAAATGGGACAAAATTTGTACCACGACATGTGGATGCAGCTCCATGATAGCATGCCAAGTTTCATGAATTTCAGACGAGTTTTTGGATTTACAAGAATTTAAAAACCAAGCATCTCACTGTTTTGCCGGCAATCAACGGGGCCATGGTGTTTGAAATTTATTCTCATTTCTTGCATGGGACCTAAGCATGCACCCAAGGACAAAGATTTGATTTTTCAACAAATTTATATGCACTGGAGCATCCGCATGTAGTTCAAATTTCAATTATGCACATAAATGCATTAAAAACTCAGTTAATGCATAAAAATGTCCGAACAAACCCTAAATAATTCCAATTCTTTTATGATCACTGCATATAAAAGGTCTAGCAATTCAAACACCGTCCATGGCCGCTGTGACCCCATTATGTAATTCAAATCAAGACCAAAAATAAAGTAGATCCCACATAGTTTATTATAACCAACCGTGTGAGATGCAACACAAAATATCTTTGGACTGTGACTGAATAAGGGACCGTGTCTGATGATACTTTGCGCATTAGTTTTTTGGCTGAAGCGATTCCAAATTTTCGGCTTCCGCAGAAATATCTACCTCCCCGCCCCCTCCCCCTTACCAAAAGCCACATTTCCCCCCTTTATGCCTTTCTTTCCAAGTTGAAACCTTCACTCCTTGCTTGCAGCGCCGCCGCCTCCTCGCCGGCGACCCTCCTTCACGCTGCTCGGCCTCGCCTATCCGGGCAGGTAATCCACACCCGACCCCCATCCTCTTCCTCCTTCCACATCCCACATGGCCCGACCGCCGGCGCGAGTGCGACACCTTCCACTCAAATCACCGACCCCTCCACCAAATAAGTGTCGGCCTAAGCCATGGTGCACGCAGTATAGCCATGACCTCAAGGAGCGTTTAGCAGCGGAGAAGCAAATCACGGCCGCACGCGCAGATGAGGTCGCGATGGCTGCCATTCGTGCCGACCCCCAGATCTTGGAGGAGCACCTCGCCGTCGAGGTCACCATTGACGCCTCGCGCGCCGACGCCGTGACGAAGTTGGCTGCTTTAAACGACAGTTCATGGTGTTTTCTCGAGGCCATCATCGGTGCCTTCGGCGAAGACTACGAGGTGTTTTCTCAGCGTGCACGTGCTTACCTCACCTCGAGAGCCAACAGGTTGGTGCCCAGAGCGGCTCAGGCAACTCACCACTACAATGAGGGTACCCACGATGCGGAGCCCTCGCCCTCTTCCATGTCCAAGGAGCCAATCGTCATCGATATCTCCGACAATGAGGAGTAGCTTGTCTTATTAGCTCACTATAAGGACCCATGTTCAGTTTGCTAGCTACTGCCTTTCCTTAACAAATTTTAGTGATTTGTGCCATCTACTTTTACCATGCAATCTTCTGCTATAGTGTATATGTTCTATATGTCGTGCAATGTGGTGTTCAATTAACCGCTTGGTTCAATTCTGCAAATGTGATGTTCAATTCTTCAGGGTGCAATATTTCCAAGTTGTTAAGCATGCTTGGTTTGGTTAACTGTCTGATCTTCTATTAGGAGTATGTTATATTGTGCAATGTGGTGCTCAGTTAATGTTTGGTTCATTTGTTGTGGTGTTCAGTTAACTTCTTGGTTCAATTCTGCAATGTGATGTTCAATTGTTGTGGCTACATTATGTTATTGTATACCATGTCAGGAATAAATTGAATTTGGCTGCACTTAATACATGAGAAACATATACAAGTGCTATATTTCCTAGTTCTTAATCATGCTTGGTTTGGATAAATGGGTTTTCCATGTGGCTTGAATTAATCTGATGAATCTGCAATGTGCTTATTTATCATCAACATATTTTACTAATAGCATGTGAACCCTTACTTAACCTGATGACTAACTACCTTATATGTGTTGCAGGGAAACAATGAGAAGCACTGAGGTTTACAAGATGGTACTAACTATTATACCTTGCCTTTTTGTATTCCTTTGCCCCATTTACAATATAGAGAAGATATTTATGCACATCCTTGTTTTCAGGCTTCACTAATGATTACCTGTGAAACCACCTCTGTGGTCAGGAGGCGAGGAAAGTTTTCATACAACACCCATGGTTCAATATTGAAGTGCTCCTAAAGAGGTCGAAGGATGGACGGTCAATCATCCATAGGCACTGCCCTAAATTTGCAAAGACCTTCGACATGAATGAAGGCTCAATATTCGCCTTCTGCTTTAGCAGTTTTCCATATGAGATGCATCTCTCTATGCACCATCTAAGATGCTAATTTCGAAAGGTTCTAGATGTTGTGATGTTGGTGCAGTTGTGTAATGGGGTAGCTGAGTGCTGAAGCTATATCATGTTGTACTCTAATGTATTTCAATTATGAAATGTTGCTTCCTTAATATGGAAATGGAATATATTATGTGCTCAATATGAATGTCAATTAGATTAGTAAATGGATTATTAATAATAGGGCAATTAGCCTGCTAATTGGTTTTCCTATTGCAAACGGTTAATGAGAAACCACCATGGGCGATGACCTCAGGCAACGGACACAGTTTCTAGGAATAAACCGTGTTGGATCAATGAATAATCACACACGACATTCTCTTCAAAACTGTTTGCGTTACGCCACCTTGCGCAAACGTTTTCCTTGGAGAGACTGTGTGGGATGTACATACGAACAGAAACGTTTAGCAGGAACTGACTGTGTGGGATGTACTTGCGACCGGAAACAATTTCGCCATATAATTGTATTTTTTAGCTATACTGTACGTATTTCTGTATTTGTGCGCTCGCCGGTCGCACACGACCTCATTTTGCCGAACGTGTGTGCCAGGAGGGCATATCCCCGACGGTTTCTGGGTCGTGTGGGAAGGACGCCCCCTATCGCTAACACTCACTTGGAGACGGTTCCAGATGCCGTCGCGGAAAGGGGTTTTAAACCGTTTGTTTAGGACCGATGCGCACCAGTGAGGGTTAGAGAGAATGAAATTACTGAAACTGATGGTATTATTGAAACTGAAGATTATGATTCTCCCCCTAGATATGAATTGCCTGTTGTACCTGCGGGTTATGTTATGCATGAAGAAACAGCTAGAGACTTCTTTGCTTGCAATGATAGAGAAGATCTTACGAAATTGTTAGCTAAGCTAAAACAAAAGTCCTTGAATGCTAGAATCAAATATGATCCCGCTTTTGCTACTGCACCTATCTTTGTTACTGGTAAGGATTATGAATTCTTTGTCGATCCTGAGTTAATTACTTTGGTTGAATCTGATCCTTTTCATGGTTACGAATCTGAAACTTTTGTGGCACATCTTACTAAATTGAATGATATAGCCACCCTATTTGCTCATGAGGAAAAAATTTGCTATTACTATATTCTTAAATTGTTTCCTTTCTCGTTAAAGGGTGGTGCTAAGCTATGGTTTCATTCTCTAGCTCCTGCTTGTGTGCGTAGTCCCCAGGATATGATTTATTACTTCTCTCAAAAATATTTCCCTGCTCATAAGAAACAAGTTGCTTTAAGGGAAATATTTAATTTTGTGCAAATTGAAGAAGAGAGTCTCCCACAAGCTTGGGGGAGGCTTCTCTAATTACTTAATGCTTTGCCTGATCATCCTCTCAATAAAAATGAAATACTTGATATCTATTATAATGGACTAACCGATGCTTTCAGGGACCACCTGGATAGTTGTGTCGGTTGTGTTTTCAGGGAAAGAACTGGTGAGCATGCTGAATCGCTATTGAATAATATATTGAGTAATGAAAATAATTGGACACTTCCTGAACCAACTCCAAAGCCAACTCCGAAGAAAAGGGGTGTTCTATTTCTCAGTCCTGAAAATATGCAAGTGGCAAAGAAATCTATGAAATAAAAAGGTATTAAAGCTGAAGATGTTAAGAATCTACCACCTATTGAAGAAATACATGGTCTTCATAACGCGACACAAGTAGTAGAGGTAAACTCTCTCCTAGATTTGATGAAGGTGATATTCCTCATAATAAGTCTGCTAGACAATGCTTCGATGAGTTTGATAATTTTATTGTTAAACAAGAAAACTTCAATGCTTATGTTAGTAGACAATTGAAACGTAATGCTTGGGTGATTATTAGTAAACATGCTCTCATGGTTACAACTCAAGTAGAACAAGTACTAAGGCAGGAGATGATTTGATTAATGAGTTGAATAGTAAGAATAATGATAATGTTGTTAGGGTTATGACTAGAGGTGGTAAAATGACCCAGGAAACATTGTATCCTGAGGGCCATCCTAAGAGAGCTGAGCAAGATTATCAAAAAACTAATACTGATGCACCTAGTCCTAATAAAATGAAAAAGAAAACTAATAGGACTTTGCATGCTAGTGAACTTGCTATAGACACACCTGAGAATCCTAATAATATTTCTATTTTTGATGCTGAGACACAATCTGGTGATGAACATGAACCTAGTGATAATGTTAATAATGATGTTCATGTTGATGCCCAACCTAGTAATGATAATGACGTAGAGATTGAACCTGATGTTGATCTTGATAACCCACAATCAAATAATCAACATTATGATAAGAGAGACTTCGTTACTAGAAAACATGGTAAAGAAAGAGAACCATGGGTTCAGAAACCCATGCCATTTCCTCCTAAACCATCCAAGAAAAAGGATGAATAGGATTTTGAGCGCTTTGCTGAAATGATTAGACCTATCTTTTTGCATACGCTTTTGACTGATATGCTTAAAATGCCTCCTTATGCTAAGTATATGAAAGATATTGTTACTAATAAAAGAAAGATACCAGAAGCTGAAATTTCCACCATGCTAGCTAATTATACTTCTAAAGGTGGAATACCAAAGAAAATTGGAGATCCAGGAGTACCAACTATACCATGCTCCATTAAAAGAAACTATGTTAAAACTGCTTTATGTGATCTTAGAGCCGGTGTTAGTGTTACGCCTTTATCTTTGTATCGTAGACTTGAATTGAATAAGTTGACACCTACTGAAATTTCCTTGAAAATGGCTAATAAATCAACTGATATACCCATCGGTATTTGTCAGGATGTGCCTGTTGTGGTTGCAAACGTTACTATCTTAACGGACTTTGTTATTCTTGATATTCCCGAGGACGATAGTATGTCGATTATCCTTGGTAGACTCTTTTTGAATACTACAGGGGCTTTTATTGATTGCAACAAAGGCAATGTCACTTTTCATGTTAATAGTAATGAGCATATGGTAAACTTTCCAAAGAAACAACCTCAAGTTCATAGTATCAATTCTATCAGAAAATTTTCAACTATTACTGTCGGAGGTTTTGAATTCCCTCTTCCTACTGTCAAAAAGAAATATGATATTCTTACTGTTGGGGAAATGCATATCCCCATTGAGGTAACCTAGTGTTATTAGAAAATTCTTCGGTTTCATGTCAGTCGGATGATCATGAAATGGATGAATTTAGAAGGCACAACTTTCTGTACCCATCTTTTACTTTCTGTTATTTATTTAAGATAAAGCAAAAATAGTATTATCTGTTTGTTTTCTGAATTATCCATGCAATAAAAAATGTCCCAAAAATAAGAGTTCTTCAAATGCCCTGAAAATTTAGTATGATTTTTATAGAATATTTAAGAATTTCTGGCACTGAACACACACCATGGGGCCTCACCAGCTGGCCACAAGGGTGGAGGGCGCGCCCACCCCCCTGGGGCGCGCCCCTGACCTTGTGGGCTCCATGTGCCCCCTCCACTTATTCCAGCACCCATCCTCTCCTTCTTCCTCCAGAAAAAAACACTCCATAGCTCAAACTCGTGTTCTTGCTCATCTTGCTGCCATTTTCGATCTCCTTGCTCAAAGCCCCATTCACAAAACTGCTTTGGGGGATAGTTCTTCGGTATGCGACTCCTCCAATGGTCCAATTAGTTTTTGTTCTAGTGCTTTATTCATTGCAAATTTTTTCTACTGTGGTCACCTTGTTCTTGAGCTTGCATGTCAAACATGCTAGTGCAGGAAAATTGGGCACTACGCCAATGATTGTTCTGAGTTGAAGAATGACAATGGAAATGGAAGCTCAGGAAAGAAGCCTAATCCCTTCACCAGAGGTCAGGTGAACCACATCAACATGGAGGAGGTTGAAGAATAGCCTGACGTTGTGATCGGACCCAAGTAAATTCTCTCTCGGGAGTTGTTCAAGAAGAAGTGCCTGTTGTGAGGGATTACCCGGATGTATTTCCAGAGGAACTACCAGGCATGCCGCCAGAACGAGACATAGAGTTTTTGATTGAGTTGTTACCAGGCACAGGACCTATATCTAAGAGACCCTATCGGATGCCCGCAAACGATCTGGAGGAAATTAAGAAGTAGATGAAGGAGCTATTGGAGAAAGGTTACATTTGACCTAGCTCATCACCGTGGGGAGTGCTACCTCTTGAGCACTGCGTTGGTTTTCCCTTGAAAAGGAAAGGGTGATGCAGTAAAGTAGCGTAAGTATTTCCCTCAGTTTTTGAGAACCAAGGTATCAATCCAGTAGGAGATCACGCTCGAGCCCCACGCACCTACACAAACAAATAAGAACCACGCAACCAACGCGATAAAGGGGTTGTCAATCCCTTCACGGTCACTTATGAGAGTGAGATCTGATAGATATGATAAGATAATATTTTTGGTATTTTTATGATAAAGAGAAATAAAGATGCAAAGTAAAATAAATGGCAATAGAAATAACTAAGTGTTGGAAGATTAATATGATGGAAGATAGACCCGAGGGCCATAGGTTTCACTAGTGGTTTCTCTCAAGAGCATAAGTATTACGTTGGGTGAACGAATTACTGTCGAGCAATTGATAGAATTGAGCATAGTTATGAGAATATCTAGGCATGATCAAGTATATAGGCATCACGTCCGAGACAAGTAGACCGAAACGATTCTGCATCTACTACTATTACTCCACACATTGATCGCTATCCAGCATGTATCTAGAGTATTAAGTTCATAAGAAAAGAGTAATGCTTTAAGTAAGATGACATGATGTAGAGGGATAAACTCATGCAATATGATATAAACCCCATCTTTTTATCCTCGATGACAACAATGCAATACATGTCGGTTCCCTTTTTGTCACTGGATCGAGCACCGCAAGATTGAACCCAAAGCTAAGCACTTCTCCTATTGCAAGAAAGATCAATCTAGTAGGCCAAACCAAACTGATAATTCGAAGAGACTTGCAAAGATAAGCCAATCATACTTAAAAGAATTCATAAGAGAATCAAATATTGTTCATAGATAATCTGGATCATAAACCCACAATGTAACGCCCCGAGACCGACGCGCCAGGTGTCTTCCAGTTATTCGCTGTTGTTGCCTTGTCTTTCGCTTGCGTGTTGCATATTGACATGTCATCATCCGCATTGCATCATCATGTTTTCAAAACATGCATCTATCCGGGTTCCCTCATTCCTTCCGTTGTCCATTCAGAGCCCATACACACTTGCACATGCCCGCGACATGTCCGAAATATTATTTTATAAGTGGCCGGAAAAATGTTATCGGAATGGGTTGAAAGTTGGCATGCGGTGTTGTTATGTTGTCAGTAGGTCGCCTGCCAAGTTTCATCGCATTCGTAGTTCGTTTGATGCCCCAGCGGATAACTATAGCGGTAGTATAGCCGGTCTATCGTCGGACATTTTCGGTCTCCGGAAACAGTCGCCAGGCTGCATTCATCCTCTTTCCTCTCAGTCCAACCCATCTGCACGGCCCTCTAACCCCACCTAGTTCCAACCAACCCCTCCTCTCGACCGGTGCCATCCGATCTTGATCGGAGGGTCTGGAAACCCCTCCTAAGCCCCTCAAACACCCCTAGACCTAATATCGGCCCTATATATACACCCCTTCCTTACAAATATGGGCTACCCTAGTCTTCCCCTACCCCCTAGACCCCTTCTCCTCAGATCCGCCGCCTCCAGCCACAGCCAACTCCCCTCCTCCTCAATTTTCGGCAACCTCCACTTCCACTGTGCCACTTGGCGCGTAGCCATTGGCTGCATGGCCGCCCCGCACCGCCCGTGGCCAATCGGGCGAGGCCACGCGCCCCTGCCTCCCCGCGCCGTCGTGGCCCGCCCAGACCCGGGGCAAGCCCGCAGAGCCCATCTAGGCCTGCCCCCAAGCCCGCACCGCGCCTCCGTCTTGCTTCGGATCGGGAGGAGCCCGCTCGCAACTGCCTCCGCTCCGAGCGCCTTCCCTCGCCGAGCCTACCCCGCCGACCATCTCCTCGCCATCAGCGAGCCCCGCCGGCCACCAAGTCCCTCGCCACCCCTCTCCTTCGTTTCTCCCCGTCGGCCTCACCCTCTTCCTCTCTCTCGTAGGTGCAGCAACCGCCAGGGAGCCGTCATCCCCGGATCGTCGTCGTTGGGCCTGCTCCGGCCAGATCCGAGCATGGCGCCTCGGATCCGAACCCCCGCGCCCGTTCCCGTCCGCCCTCGACCTTTCCTCGCGCGTTGCCAGCTAGTCCCACACTTGCGCTACCGCTCTGCTTCTCGGTGAGATGACGCCCGCTGCGCCCGCTCGGAGCGCCTGCCCAACCTCCCAAGATGCAGCTACCGAGTGGGCCACAAGCAGGCTGGCCCAACGTGCCCCTGTCAAGCCGCCTCCTCCACCGACTGGGCCATGGCCCATAGGTGAGCTGCCCTAGAACGTGCCTTGTTCGGCCCTGTTCCAGATTCGGCCCGTATAGGTTTTAGGCTCTGCGAATTTCTGTATTAATCCTGAGACTGCAGTTTTAACATAATAGCCCCTAAACTTCATGCATATCATATCTCACAAACCGTGCATCGGAATTAAATAAACTATATATGTAAAATGACTAGAATTTCATCTAGTTTCACAATATCCAACTTTCATGCATGTTTGGGATGTTTAAATTGCTATTTGCATTAATTTGCTTAAATGCCATGTTAAAATGCTTTATTTCATAACTAATCAACCGTAGCTCGGATTTAAATAAACTTTATATGTAAATGGGGTGGCAAAATGCTAGTTTAACATGGTGCATTAATCTTGCATGTTTAACAACTCTAAAATATGGTTTAGGACAGAACAGTACCAAACCTAAAATATGCATATGAGGATTTTCCGGAATTTTTGTTTGTTATTTCCGGCCTCATTTAAACTTGCCTAGATAGGTAGTTTTCATATGCTTCACCTCTTGCCATGCTAAACAACATTTAATTTTTTTGAGTACCTAAACGGGAGAGAACTAAATAATTGTTGTGGTGTTTCGTCAATATGCACCTTGTTGCATATTGAGCTCCACTTAATTTGTAGTATTGTTTGTTGCACTTTGCCATGCCATGCATATTTAAATCGGACATGCATCATACTTGGTTGTGCATCATGCCATGTTTATGTGATGGTTGTTTACTATGTTGCTTGCTTCTTTTCGGGTAGCCTCTCTCGTTAACTTCGGTTTCGTTCCGGAGTTGTGAGGATCCATTCGACTACGTCTGTTTGTCTTCTTCATGGACTTGTTCTTCTTCCTTGCGGGATTTCACGCAAGATGACCATACCCTCGAAATCACTTCTATCTTTGCTTGCTAGTTGTTTCTCTCTATTGCCATGCCGTGCTACCTACCACTTGCTATATCATGCCTCCCATATTGCCATGTCAAGCCTCTAACCCACCTTTCCTAGCAAACCGTTGTTTGGCTATGTTACCGCTTTTCTCAGCCCCTCTTATAGCGTTGCTAGTTGCAGGTGAAGATGAAGCTTGTTCCATGTTGGAACATGGATATGTTGGGATATCACAATATCTATTGTTTTAATTAATGCATATATATGCCTGGTGTTTTGTTCCACTCTTGCCGCCCTAGTTTCCGTCATACCGGTGTTATGTTCCTTCATTTTGCGTTCGTTACACGGTTGGGTGTTATGGGGACCCCTTGACAGTTTGCTTTGAATAAAACTCCTCCAGCAAGGCCCAACCTTGGTTTTACCATTTGCCTCACCACCACCTACTTTTCCCTTGGGAGTCGTGCTCCCGAGGGTCATCTTTATTTTAACCCCCCGAGCCAGTGCTTCTCTAAGTGTTGGTCCGAACTAGAGTCCTTTGCAGCGCTACCCCGGGGAAACTTGAGGCCTGGTTTTAGTTGTACGGAGTGCTCATCCGGTGTTGCCCTGGGAACGAGATATGTGCAGCTCCTATCGGGATGTCGGCGCATCGGGTGGTCTTGCTGGTCTTGTTTTACCATTGTCGAAATGTCTTGTAACCGGGATTCCGAGACTGATCGGGTCTTCCCGGGAGAAGGACTATCCTTCATTGACCGTGAGAGCTTGTGATGGGCTAAGTTGGGACACCCCTGCAGGGTTTGAACTTTTGAAAGCCCTGCCCGCGCTTATGGGCATATGGGAACTTGTTAATGTCCGGTTGTAGAGAACTTGACACTTAACTTAATTAAAATTAATCAACCACGTGTGTAGCCATGATGGTCTCTTTCCGGCGGAGATCGGGAAGTGAACACGGTTCTTGTGTTATGCTTGAACGTAAGTAGTTTCAGGATCACTTCTTGATCACTTCTAGTTCACGACCATGCGTTGCTTCTCTTATCGCTCTTATTTGCGTATGTTAGCCACCATATATGCTAGTGCTTGCTGCAGCTCCACCTCACTACCTTCTCCTACCCATAAGCTTAAATAGTCTTGATCTCGCGGGTGTGAGATTGCTGAGTCCTCGTGACTCACAGATACTTCCAAACAGTTGCAGGTGCCGATGATGCCAGTGCAGATGACGCAACTGAGCTCACATGGGAGCTCGATGAAGATCTTGTTCGTTGTGTTGTTTCGTTTCCTTTTGATCAGTAGTGGAGCCCAGTTGGGACGATCGGAGATCTAGCATTTGGGGTTGTCTTCTTTTATTTTGGTTCCGTAGTCGGACCTTGATTGTATTCTGGATGATGTATGTTTAACTTGTATTTGTGTGAAGTGGCGATTGTAAGCCAGCTGTTTATCCCTTTCTTATTCAGTACATGGGATGTGTGAACATTACCCCTCTTGCGACATGCCTACCATGCGGCTATGCCTCTAAGTCGTGCCCCTACACGTGGGAGATATAGCCACCTTGTGGGTGTTACAAGTTGGTAATCAGAGCCATCCCCGACTTAGGATCCCCCTGCTTGATTGAATCACTGACGTTGTTGAGTCTAGAACAAAATGTTTTGAGTCTTAGGATTATATATATCGGAGAGTAGGATTATTTTTACTCCCCAGTCCCTTCGTCGCTCTGGTGGGGCCTCCTGACGTAGAGTTTTGACTCTTCTCTCTTCAAATTTCACTAAAAAAATTAGGGTCACGCGGGTATCTTGGAATCGTTCCAATATTCTTGTGACGAGAACATTGTTCTTGGTGCCTCCTGACATTTAGGGGTTGTGGCAGTGTCCCGGGGAGTTGAGTTCCGAGGTGTTGTCGTCACAATTTTATCGTTGCAGTTCTGGAATACCTGAGTTCGCCAACATCGAAAATCTCTTTTATGTAGTTGTTGGTGAGATAACCTCGACGCCACCCAGTACTGGGGCGGGAGTTCGGGAGTATTGCCATAACTCGTATAACGGATGCTTTTCGAAGGTTGAGGTAAACGATTTCCGAAGGTTTCTTGGTTATGTGTTTAAGGATGGATACAGTTGGATGTAGGAATTGTTAGTTTGGGTGAGATATTATGCTTCCCCCTGTATCCCCAACACATTATTGCATAACCAGAAAGTTTCGGGAGCTTATAAGTGGGAATTCAAGTATCACGTAGGATATCTTTCCAACAGACACATGATATGATATGGGATCTATCATATGTTTGTTTCCGGCTTATTCTGCAAGCAAATCCTTTGTTTTTGTTTTGATTGTGGTATTCGAGTTGCTTCAATGTCAAGTGTTGATTCCATACCTTTTCCTAAGCAGTGTTCTCATACTTCTATGTAAATACCAATCCTTCTTGATAATCGAGGTTGTCATGTAAATCCTTTTTCAACCGGCGTGTTTCTCTTCAAGTGGATCCGATCATTTTCAACATCCGCAAGATCAATTCTAAGCTTTTTCTCAATGGTGTTCGTTTCATCCATCCCAAGTTGTCTTTGTTTTCCCACCCTCCCACCCTTTTTATTCAAGGACTCAGATATCTTAATCAAGTATCCTTTTAATGATGTGAAGTTTCTTCATTCTTTTCCTTCAAAGTTCTTACCCGGTGATTCTCATGAAGATGCTAAGGAAGCTTCAAGCTCATTATTCTTCATTCTTTTCTTCTCCAGTGGATTCAATTCAAGCTTTGTCGATCATATCCTTTCCTCAGTTCAAATGCTTTCTCATGTCGATGCACCTCTTAATCATTGACCTCTCGCTATTCATTTGTTCCGGAGTGTTGAAGATATCTCAGAAGATTCACGTTTTCCATTCTCAATCCGTTCAAGTTATTTCGAGGTGCATATCTTGTTCAAGCCATTTAATTCAACCGGCGCAATCTCTCTTTCAAATCGTTCAACGGTGTATCTTTTGAGTGGGCCCTAACCCACAGGTCTTTTCCCAGGATCTTACCTGGCTCTTCTAATTTTCCGGAGGTACCTTTCTCAAATTCTTTTAAAGTGGGATGTAAGAATGGATTCCATCAGTCATATGCCTTCTCCAAGATTGGTTCAAATTGTTTTCATCTTTCGCTCAACCTTTCTATTCTTCATTCCGAAGTGCCTCAACAATTCTTGATGGTGTTTCTCATCGTCATTCTCAGATTTGAAGACCGAAGAAGAGTTTCTCTTCAATCATATCTGTTCTCTTGGAGATTCATGGTCCTAGCTTGATGCCATCCTCTCATAATTGTTTTCGCTTGTGAGAATTCTTTTCACCCATCCGGAGAAATTCAAGAGTCTTTTTAGTTCGATTCTCCAAAGTCCATCATTTCAGAAGATTTATTCATTCTCAGCTTTCAGCTCTCGCTCTCGAATTCTTCCGGTGCATCATTCAAGCATTCTCTAATTAGCTTGTGATCTCTTCGTTCACTTGTATCTAAATTCTCTCAAGTATCTTTGTTCAATTTACAATTCTTCCTAGTGATTCGTGCTTTTTCCTTCGTTCATTTTCAATTCTTATGGTGGTTCAATCAAGATTCCTCTTCCTATGTTCTCATATTAATTTATTCGTTGTTTTCAATCCTAGCGGTGGATCGTTGAAGACCTTCTCAAGTTCATGCTATATCACTCTTCAATCTTTTCAAGAAGAATAAGTAGTATGCCAAATCCGCTCCTTGTCATCAATTGAAATTGGTGAAGGATATGCATAACGTAATTCTTATTGTTGTTTCATCTAAGTGATCTAATGAATTCTTTCCAGAGTTGTTCGTCATGTCACATTTCTTGGTTTGAGATGCTTCATCGTTTCTTTTCTGGAGTTTCAAGTTTTCCGCTTTATCTCGTCGCGAAGCTCCATCTAAATCTTCGCAAGGCTTCACCTTGTGTTTTCAACTTCTCTTTCTTTCTATCATCCTTTTATTACCGAAGTTCTCACGAAGGCTCAATATGGTGGTTCATCAAAGATTTAATTCATCCTTGAAGTGTTCTTCAAGATTTTCTTTGCAGGAGCTCAAGCATTCTTCATCTTGCATTCCGAACTGAAATTGTTCTCCATTATCTTTTGAGGTGGTGTTATGCCATTCTTGATAATTTCCCTTCGTGCTTCATGATTCACAAGTTTTCCGAAATGACATATTTTAAACCCATCATTTTCAATTCGTTCATGAGATCCTTTGCAACCATCAATCTCTTCATTCGAGTTATCTTGGGTTATATTTCACCTAAAGCTTTCCCTAAGGATTGTGCTATTTATGGTGGTCATAAATGACCCAAGTTCTTCGTTTATCCTCCCGGTGAAATAAGTTTTCTCGTCTCCTTGTTGATGTCAATTCAATCTATTGTTTTCGTTAGTGGCAGAATTTCACCTCATAATTTTGGGATATTTTCCATAAGCCCACTACAAGCTTTTTCGTTTCGTTGATGGTTTTCCAACAACTCCGTTATAACCTTCTTGGAAGGGTGTTTCCAAGCTCATTTGTGGAAGAAGTTGTCATTTTCTTCTCAATTCTTTCCTTTCCAACGATTCAACTTCTATTCTTTCGTTCCGGAGGCATAGCGATGTTGCTCTCTTCACTCAACATCCCATTTTTGTCAAAGATCAAGTTCTTTCCCTTTGCTTATCCATTTGACCGGAGTGTCGTGTTTTCATTCAAGTTCTCTCGTCTTATCAAGTTTTGTCTTCCTTCCCAACCGGAGTGCTGTCTGAGATCTTTCTTACCCCTTGTTCCATTCTTTTAATAGTTTCGGAGGCAGTATGTTGTTGATGTCATCTAGTATCCTCTCATCTTGTCAAAATCATGTTCTATTCCTTCCATTTTCAGTCGGAGTGCTGCCCAAATTATATCATTCTTATTCCTTCTCTATCTTGTTTTAACCGGAGTGGTTTATCTATCTTGGCACTTAACCTCAAGGTTTTTCGCGAAGTTCTTTGTTCCTCTTTTCTAATGGAGTGTTTTCGACTTTGTTGACCTTCGTTGTATTCTTTTCTCGAAATTGTTTAACCTCTCAAAGTTCTTTGGTTTCACTATTTTGTCTAGAAGCAACTTTTATTTACCTCTTCTCTTCCTCTTTCTTTTCTCTCCGGTTCCATCCTAGATCTCGGGACGAGATCCTTTTGTAGTGGTGGAGTGTTGTAACGCCCCGAGACCGACGCGCCAGGTGTCTTCCAGTTATTCGCTGTTGTTGCCTTGTCTTTCGCTTGCGTGTTGCATCTTGACATGTCATCATACTCATTGCATCATCATGTTTTCAAAACTTGCATCCGTCTGGGTTCCCCCGTTCCTTCCGTTGTCCGTTCTGAGCCCAGACACACTTGCACGCGCACGCGGCATGTCCGAAATATTTTTTTATAAGTGGACGGAAAAATGTTCTCGGAATGGGTTGAAAGTTGGCATCCGGTGTTGTTATGTTGTTAGTAGGTCGCCTGCCAAGTTTCATCACATTTTTGATGCCCCAACGGATTCCTATAGCGACAGAATAGCCGGTCTATCGTCGGACGCTTTCGGTCTCCGGAAACAGTCTCCAGGCTGCATTCATCCTCTTTCCTCTTAGTCCAACCCATCTGCACATCCATCTAACCCCACCTAGGTCCAACCAACCCCTCCTCTCGATCGGTGTCGTCCGATCTTGATCGGAGGGTCCGAAACCCCTCCTAAGCCCCTCAAACACCCCTAGACCGAATACATACCCTATATATACACCCCTTCCTTCCAAATATGGGCTACCCTAGTCTTCCCTTACCCCCTAGACCCCTTATCCTTAGATCCGCCGCCTCCAGCCAAAACCAACCCCCCTCCTCCTCAATTTTCGGCGACCTCCACTTCCATCGTGCCACTTGGCGTGTAGCCATAGGCTGCGCGGCCACCCCGCACCACCCATGGCCAATCGGGCGAGGCCACGCGCCCCCTTGCCTCCCCGTGCCGCTGTGGCCCGCCCAGGCCCGGGGCAAGCCCGCGGAGCCCATCTAGGCCCGCCCCCAAGCCCGCACCGCGCCTCCGTCTTGTTTCGCATCGGGAGGAGCCCGCTCGCAGTTGCCTCCACCCCGAGCACCTTCCCTTGCCGAGCCTACCCCGCTGACCAGCTCCTTGTCGCCGGCGAGCCCCGCCGGCCACCAGGTCCCTCGCCACCCCTCTCCTTCGTTTCTCCCCATCGGCCTCATCCTCTTCCTCTCTCCCGCAGGTGCAGCAATCGCCAGGGAGCCGTCATCGCCGGATCGTCCTCGCTGGGCCTGCTCCGGCCAGATCCGAGCATGGCGCCACGGATCCAAACCCCCACGCCCGTTCACGTCCGCCCTCGACCTTTCCTCGCGCATCGCCGGCCAGTCCCGCACTTGCGCACCCGCTCTGCTTCCCGATGAGACGACGACCACTACGCCCGCTCGCAGCGCCTGCCCAACCTCCCCAGATCCAGCGACCGAGTGGGCCACAAGCAGGCTGGCCCAGCGTGCCCCTGTCAGGCCGCCTCCTCCACCAACTGGGCCATGGCCCATAGGTGAGCTACCCCAGAGCCTGCCCTGTTCGGCACTATTCCAGATTCGGCGCGTGTAGGTTTTTAGGCTCTGCGAATTTCTGTATTAATCCCGAGACTACAGTTTTTACAAAATAGCCCCAAACTTCATGCATATCATATCTCACAAACTGTGCATCGGAATTAAATAAACTATATATGTAAAATGACTAGAATTTCATCTAGTTTCACAATATCCAACTTTCATGCATGTTTGAGATGTTTAAATTGCTGTTTGCATTAATTTGCTTAAATGCCATGTCAAAATGCTTTATTTCATAACCAATCAACCTTAGCTTGGATTTAAATAAACTTTATATGTAAATGGGGTGGAAAAATTCCTAGTTTAACATGGTGCATTCATATTGCATGTTTAACAACTCTAAAATATGGTTTAGGACAGAACAGTACCAAACCTAAAATATGCATATGAGGATTTTCTAGAATTGTTGTTTGTTATTTCCGGCCTCATTTAAACTTGCCTAGATAGGTAGTTTTCATATGCTTCACCTCTTGCCATGCTAACCAACATTTAGTTTTGTTGAGTATCTAAACGGGAGAGAACTAAATAATTGTTGTGGTGTTTCGTCAATATGCAACTCGTTGCATATTGAGCTCCACTTAATTTGTAGTATTGTTTGTTGCACTTTGCCATGCCATGCATATTTAAACTGGACATGCATCATACTTGGTTGTGCATCATGCCATGTTTATGTGATGGTTTTTTACTATGTTGCTTGCTTCTTTCCGGGTTGCTTCTCTCGTTAACTTCGGTTTCGTTCCGGAGTTGTGAGGATCTGTTCGACTACATCCATTTGTCTTCTTCGTGGACTCGTTCTTCTTCCTTGCGGGATTTCAGGCAAGATGACCATACCCTTGAAATCACTTCTATCTTTGCTTGCTAGTTGTTTTGCTCTATTGCCATGCCGTGCTACCTACCACTTGCTATATCATGCCTCCCATATTGCCATGTCAAGCCTCTAACCCACCTTTCCTAGCAAACCGTTGTTTGGCTATGTTACCGCTTTGCTCAGCCCCTCTTATAGCGTTGCTAGTTGCAGGTGAAGATGAAGCTTGTTCCATGTTGGGATATCACAATATCTATTATTTTAATTAATGCATCTATATACTTGGTTAAGGGTGGAAGGCTCGGCCTTATGCCTGTTGTTTTGTTCCACTCTTGCCGCCCTATTTTCTGTCATACCGGTGTTATGTTCCTTGATTTTGCGTTCCTTACACGGTTGGGTGTTATGGGGACCCCTTGATAGTTCGCTTTGAATAAAACTCCTCCAACAAGGCCCAACCTTGGTTTTACCATTTGCCTCACCACCACCTACTTTTCCCTTGGGAGTCGCACTCCCGAGGGTCATCTTTATTTTAACCCTCGGGCTAGTGCTTCTCTAAGTGTTGGTCCGAACTAGAGTCCTTTGCAGCACCACGTTAGGGAAACTTGAGGGCTGGTTTTAGTTGTACGGAGTGCTCATCTGGTGTTGCCCTGAGAATGACATATGTACAGCTCCTATCGGGATGTCGGCGCATCGGGCGGTCTTGCTGGTCTTGTTTTACCATTGTAGAAATGTCTTGTAACCGGGATTCCGAGACTGACCGGGTCTTCCCGGGAGAAGGAATATCCTTCGTTGACCGTGAGAGCTTGTGATGGGCTAAGTTGGGACACCCCTGCAGGGTTTGAACTTTCGAAAGCCCTGCCCGCGCTTATGGGCATATGGGAACTTGTTAATGTCCGGTTGTAGAGAACTTGACACTTAACTTAATTAAAATTAATCAACCACGTGTGTAGCCATGATGGTCTCTTTCCGGCGAAGACCGGGAAGTGAACACGGTTCTTGTGTTATGCTTGAACGTAAGTAGTTTCAGGATCACTTCTTGATCACTTCTAGTTCACGACCATGCGTTGCTTCTCTTATCGCTCTTATTTGCGTATGTTAGCCACCATATATGCTAGTGCTTGCTGCAGCTCCACCTCACTACCTTCTCCTACCCATAAGCTTAAATAGTCTTGATCTCGCGGGTGTGAGATTGCTGAGTCCTCGTGACTCACAGATACTTCCAAACAGTTGCAGGTGCCGATGATGCCAGTGCAGATGACGCAACTGAGCTCACGTGGGAGCTCGATGAAGATCTTGTTCGTTGTGTTGTTTCGTTTCCTTTTGATCAGTAGAGGAGCCCAGTTGGGACGATCGGGGATCTAGCATTGGGGTTGTCTTCTTTTATTTTGGTTCCGTAGTCCGACCTTGAATGTATTCTGGATGATGTATGTTTAACTTGTATTTGTGTGAAGTGGCGATTGTAAGCCAGCTGTTTATCCCTTTCTTATTCAGTACATGGGATATGTGAAGATTACCCCTCTTGCGACATGCCTACCATGCGGCTATGCCTATAAGTCGTGCCCCGACACGTGGGAGATATAGCCGCCTTGTGGGTGTTACACACAATTCATCGGATCTCGACAAACACACCGCAAAAAAGATTACATCGAACATATCTCCAAGAAGATTGAAGGAGAACTTTGTATTGAGATCTAAGGAGAGAGAAGAAGCCATCTTGCTAATAACTATGGACCCGAAGGTCTGAAGTAAACTACTCACACATCACCGGAGAAGCCATGGAGTTGATGTAGAGGCCCTCCGTGATCGATGCCCCCTCCGGTGGAGCTCCAGAAAAGGCCCCAAGATGGGATCTCTTGGGTACAAAAGGTTGCGGCGGTGGAATTAGGTTTTCTTGGTGCTCCTGGATGTTTGGGGGTACGTGGATATATATAGGAGGAAGAAGTACATCGGTGGAGCAACGGAGGGCCCACGAGGGTGGAGGGCGTGCCCAGGGGGTAGGCGCGCCCCCTGCCTCGTGGCTTCCTCCATTGTTTCTTGACGCCCACTCCAAGTCTCCTGGATCATGTTCGTTGAGAAAATCATGTTCCCGAGGTTTCATTCCGTTTGGACTCCATTTGATATTCCTTTTCTTCAAAACCCTAAAATAGGCAAAAAAACAACAATTTGGGTTGGGCCTCCGATTAGTAGGTTAGTCCCAAAATGGTATAAAAGTGTAAAATAAAAGCCATTAACATCCAAAATAGATAATATAACAGCGTGGAGCAATCAAAAATTATAGATACGTTGGAGACGTATCAAGCATCCCCAAGCTTAATTCCTGCTCGTCCTCGAGTAGGTAAATGATAAAAAAGAATTTTTGATGTGGAATGCTTTCTAACATATTTCTCAAATAATTTTTCTTTATTGTGGCATGAATGTTCAGATCCATAAGATTCAAGACAAGAGTTTAATATTGACATATAAATAATAATACTCATGTTGGGTTTCGTAGTAATTTCAAAAAATTTCCTACGCACACGCAAGATCATGTGATGCATAGCAACGAGGGGAGAGTATTGTCTACGTACCCAACGCAGACCGACTGCGGAAGCGATGACACGATGTAGAGGAAGTAGTCGTACGTCTTCTCGATCCAACCGATCAAGCACCGAAACTACGGCACCTCCGAGTTCGAGCACACGTTCAGCTCGATGACGATCCCCGGACTCCGATCCAGCAAAGTGTCGGGGAAGAGTTTCGTCAGCACGACGGCGTGGTGACGATCTTGATGAACTACAGCAGCAGGGCTTCGCCTAAACTCCACTACAGTATTATCGAGGAATATGGTAGCAGGGGGCACCGCACACGGCTAAGGAATAGATCACGTGGATCAACTTGTGTCAACTTGTGTGTTTAGAGGTGCCCCTGCCTCCGTATATAAAGGAGGAGAGGAGGGGAGGCTGGCCGGCCAAGGGGGGGAGGCGCAGGAGAGTCCTACTCCCTCTGGGAGTAGGATTCCCCCTCCAATCCTAGTCCAACTAGGATTCCTCGGAGGGGAAAAGAGGAGGAGGGGGCCGGCCACCTCTCCTAGTCCTAATAGGACTAGGGGAAGGGGGGCGCAGCCCATCTAGGGCAGCCCCTTCTCTTTTCCACTAAGGCCCACTATGGCCCAAATAGCTCCCAGGGGGTTCCGGTAACCCTCCCGGTATTCCGGTAAAATCCCGATTTCACCCGGAACACTTCCGATATCCAAATATAGGCTTCCAATATATCAATCTTTACGTCTCGACCATTTCGAGACTCCTCGTCATGTCCGTGATCACATCCGGGACTCCGAACAACCTTCGGTACATCAAAATGCATAAACTCATAATATAAATGTCATCGTAACCTTAAGCGTGCGGACCCTACGGGTTCGAGAACAATGTAGACATGACCGAGACATGTCTCTGGTCAATAACCAATAGCGGGACCTGGATGCCCATATTGGCTCCTACATATTCTACGAAGATCTTTATCGGTCAGACCGCATAACAACATATGTTGTTCCCTTTGTCATCGGTATGTTACTTGCCCGAGATTCGATCGTCGGTATCCAATACCTAGTTCAATCTCGTTACCGGCAAGTCTCTTTACTCGTTCCGTAATACATCATCTCACAACTAACATATTAGTTGTAATGCTTGCAAGGCTTATGTGATGTGTATTACCGAGAGGGCCCAGAGATACCTCTCCGACAATCGGAGTGACAAATCCTAATCTCGAAATACGCCAACCCAACATCGACCATTGGAGACACCTGTAGTACTCCTTTATAATCACCCAGTTACGTTGTGACGTTTGGTAGTACCCAAAGTGTTCCTCCGGTAAACGGGAGTTGCATAATCTCATAGTCATAGGAACATGTATAAGTCATGAAGAAAGCAATAGCAACATACTAAACGATCGGGTGCTAAGCTAATGGAATGGGTCATGTCAATCAGATCATTCTGCTAATGATGTGACCTCGTTAATCAAATAACAACTCATTGTTCATGGTTAGGAAACATAACCATCTTTGATTAACGAGCTAGTTAAGTAGAGGCATACTAGTGACACTTTGTTTTTCTATGTATTCACACATGTATTATGTTTCCGGTAAATACACTTCTAGCATGAATAATAAACATTTATCATGATTATAAGGAAATAAATAATAACTTTATTATTGCCTCTAGGGCATATTTCCTTCAGTCTCCCACTTGCACTAGAGTCAATAATCTAGATTACACTGTAATGATTCTAACACCCATGGAGCCTTGGTGCTGATCATGTTTTGCTCGTGGAAGAGGTTTAGTCAATGGGTCTGCAACATTCAGATCCGTATGTATCTTGCAAATCTCTATGTCTCCCACCTGGACTAGATCCCGGATGGAGTTGAAGCGTCTCTTGATGTGTTTGGTCCTTTTGTGAAATCTAGATTCCTTTGCCAAGGCAATTGCACCAGTATTGTCACAAAAGATTTTCATTGGACCCGATGCACTAGGTATGACACCTAGATCGGATATGAACTTCTTCATCCAGACTCCTTCATTTGCTGCTTCCGAAGCAGCTATGTATTCCGCTTCACATGTAGATCCCGCTACAACGCTTTGTTTAGAACTGCACCAACTGACAGCTCCACCGTTTAATGTAAACACGTATCCGGTTTGCGATTTAGAATCGTCCGGATCAGTGTCAAAGCTTGCATCAACGTAACCTTTTACGGTGAGCTCTTTGTCACCTCCATATACGAGAAACATATCCTTAGTCCTTTTCAGGTATTTCAAGATGTTCTTGACCGCTGTCCAGTGATCCACTCCTGGATTACTTTGGTACCTCCCTGCTAAACTTATAGCAAGGCACACATCAGGTCTGGTACACAGCATTGCATACATGATAGAGCCTATGGCTGATGCATAGGGAACATCTTTCATATTCTCTCTATCTTCTGCAGTGGTCGGGCATTGAGTCTTACTCAATTTCACACCTTGTAATACAGGCAAGAATCCTTTCTTTGCTTGATCCATTTTGAATTTCTTCAAAATCTTGTCAAGGTATGTGCTTTGTGAAAGTCCAATTAAGCGTCTTGATCTATCTCTATAGATCTTAATGCCTAATATGTAAGCAGCTTCACCGAGGTCTTTCATTGAAAAACTTTTATTCAAGTATCCCTTTATGCTATCCAGAAATTCTATATCATTTCCAATCAGTAATATGTCATCCACATATAATATCAGAAATGCTACAGAGCTCCCACTCACTTTCTTGTAAATACAGGCTTCTCCGAAAGTCTGTAAAAAACCAAATGCTTTGATCACACTATCAAAACGTTTATTCCAACTCCGAGAGGCTTGCACCAGTCCATAAATGGATCGCTGGAGCTTGCACACTTTGTTAGCTCCCTTTGGATCGACAAAACCTTCTGGTTGCATCATATACAACTCTTCTTCCAGAAATCCATTCAGGAATGCAGTTTTGACATCCATTTGCCAAATTTCATAATCATAAAATGCGGCAATTGCTAACATGATTCGGACGGACTTAAGCATCGCTACGGGTGAGAAGGTCTCATCGTAGTCAATTCCTTGAACTTGCCGAAAACCTTTTGCGACAAGTCGAGCTTTGTAGACAGTAACATTACCATCAGCATCAGTCTTCTTCTTAAAGATCCATTTATTCTCAATTGCTTGCCGATCATCGGGCAAGTCAACCAAAGTCCATACTTTGTTCTCATACATGGATCCCATCTCAGATTTCATGGCTTCAAGCCACTTTGCAGAATCTGGGCTCACCATCGCTTCTTCATAGTTCGTAGGTTCATCATGATCTAGTAGCATGACCTCCAGAACAGGATTACCGTACCACTCTGGTGCGGATCTTACTCTGGTTGATCTACGAGGTTCAGCAGTATCTTGATCTGAAGTTTCATGATCATTATCATTGGCTTCCTCACTAACTGGTGTAGGTGTCACTGAAACAGTTTTCTGTGATGAACTACTTTCCAGTAAGGGAGCGGGTACAGTTACCTCGTCAAGTTCTACTTTCCTCCCACTCACTTCTTTCGAGAGAAACTCCTTCTCTAGAAATGATCCATTCTTAGCAACGAATGTCTTGCCTTCGGATCTGTGATAGAAGGTGTACCCAACAGTTTCCTTTGGGTATCCTATGAAGACACATTTCTCCGATTTGGGTTCGAGCTTATCAGGTTGAAGCTTTTTCACATAAGCATCGCAGCCCCAAACTTTAAGAAACGACAACTTTGGTTTCTTGCCAAGGCATCGTCTCAACGGATTTTGATGGTGCCCTATTTAACGTGAATGCGGCCGTCTCTAAAGCATATCCCCAAAATGATAGCGGTAAATCAGTAAGAGACATCATAGATCGCACCATATCTAGTAAAGTACGATTACGACGTTCGGACACACCATTACGCTGTGGTGTTCCGGGTGGCGTGAGTTGCGAAACTATTCCACAGTTTTTCAAATGTACACCAAAATCGTAACTCAAATATTCTCCTCCACGATCAGATCGTAGAAACTTTATTTTCTTGTTACGATGATTTTCAACTTCACTCTGAAATTCTTTGAACTTTTCAAATGTTTCAGACTTATGTTTCATTAAGTAGATATACCCATATCTGCTTAAATCATCTGTGAAGGTGAGAAAATAACGATATCTGCCACGAGCCTCAATATTCATCGGGCCACATACATCGGTATGTATGATTTCCAACAAATCTGTTGCTCTCTCCATAGTACCGGAGAACGGTGTTTTAGTCATCTTGCCCATGAGGCACGGTTCGCAAGTACCAAGTGATTCATAATCAAGTGGTTCCAAAAGTCCATCAGCATGGAGTTTCTTCATGCGCTTTATACCGATATGACCTAAACGACAGTGCCACAAATAAGTTGCACTTTCATTATCAACTCTGCATCTTTTGGCTTCAACATTATGAATATGTGTATTACTACTATCGAGATTCAATAAGAATAGACCACTCTTCAAGGGTGCATGACCATAAAAGATATTACTCATATAAATAGAACAACCATTATTCTCTGATTTAAATGAATAACCGTCTCGCATTAAACAAGATCCAGATATAATGTTCATGCTCAACGCTGGCACCAAATGACAATTACTTAGGTCTAATATTAATCCCGAAGGTAGATGTAGAGGTAGCGTGCCGACTGCGATCACATCGACTTTGGAACCGTTTCCCACGCGCATCGTCACCTCGTCCTTTGCCAGTGCCCGCTTATTCCGTAGTCCCTGTTTCGAGTTGCAAATATTAGCAATAGAACCAGTATCAAATACCCAGGTGCTACTGCGAGCTCTAGTAAGGTACACATCAATAATATGTATATCACATATACCTTTGTTCACCTTGCCATCCTTCTTATCCGCCAAATACTTGGGACAGTTCCGCTTCCAGTGACCAGTCTGCTTGCAGTAGAAGCACTCAGTTTCAGGCTTAGGTCCAGACTTGGGTTTCTTCTCTTGAGCAGCAACTGGCTTGCTGTTCTTGAAGTTCCCTTTCTTCTTTCCTTTGCCCTTTTTCTTGAAACTAGTGGTTTTGTTAACCATCAACACTTGATGCTCCTTTTTGATTTCTACCTCCGCAGCTTTCAGCATTGCGAAGAGCTCGGGAATAGTCTTGTTCATCCCTTGCATATTATAGTTCATCACGAAGCTCTTGTAGCTTGGTGGCAGTGATTGGAGAATTCTGTCAATGACGCAATCATCCGGAAGATTAACTCCCAATTGAATCAAGTGATTATTATACCCAGACATTTTGAGTATATGCTCACTGACAGAACTATTCTCCTCCATCTTGCAGCTATAGAACTTATTGGAGACTTCATATCTCTCAATTCGGGCATTTGCTTGAAATATTAACTTCAACTCCTGGAACATCTCATATGCTCCATGACGTTCAAAACGTCGTTGAAGTCCCGATTCTAAGCCGTAAAGCATGGCACACTGAACTATCGAGTAGTCATCAGCTTTGCTCTGCCAGACGTTCATAACATCTGGTGTTGCTCCAGCAGCAGGCCTGGCACCCAGCGGTGCTTCCAGGACGTAATTTTTCTGTGCAGCAATGAGGATAATCCTCAAGTTACGGACCCAGTCCGTGTAATTGCTACCATCATCTTTCAACTTTGCTTTCTCAAGGAACGCATTAAAATTCAACGGAACAACAGCACGAGCCATCTATCTACAATCAACATAAACAAGCAAGATACTATCAGGTACTAAGTTCATGATAAATTTAAGTTCAATTAATCATATTATTTAAGAACTCCCACTTAGATAGACATCCCTCTAATCCTCTAAGTGATTACGTGATCCAAATCAACTAAACCATGACCGATCATCACGTGAGATGGAGTAGTTTTCAATGGTGAACATCGTTATCTTGATCATATCTACTATATGATTCACGCTCGACCTTTCGGTCTCCGTGTTCCGAGGCCATATCTGCATATGCTAGGCTCGTCAAGTTTAACCTGAGTATTCTGCGTGTGCAAAAACTGGCTTGCACCTGTTGTAGATGGACGTAGAGCTTATCACACCCGATCATCATGTGGTGTCTGGGCACGACGAACTTTGGCAACGGTGCATACTCAGGGAGAACACTTCTTGATAATTTAGTGAGAGATCATCTTATAATGCTACCGTCAATCAAAGCAAGATAAGATGCATAAAAAGATAAACATCACATGCAATCAATATAAGTGATATGATATGGTCATCATCATCTTGTGCTTGTGATCTCCATCTCCGAAGCACCGTCATGACCACCATCGACACCGGCGCGACACCTTGATCTCCATCGTAGCATCGTTGTCATCTCGCCAATCTTATGCTTCCACGACTATCACTACCGTTTAGTAATAAAGTAAAGCATTACATCGCGATTGCATTGCATACAATAAAGCGACAACCATATGGCTCCTGCCAGTTGCCGATAACTTGGTTACAAAACATGATCATCTCATACAATAAAATTCAGCATCATGCCTTGACCATATCACATCACAACATGCCCTGCAAAAACAAGTTAGACGTCCTCTACTTTGTTGTTGCATGTTTTACGTGGCTGCTACGGGCTTAAGTAAGAACCAGTCTCACCTACGCATCAAAACCACAACGATAGTTTGTCAAATAGACTCCGTTTTAACCTTCGCAAGGACCGGGCGTAGCCATACTTGGTTCAACTAAAGTTGGAGAGACAGTCGCCCGCAAGCCATCTCTGTGCAAAGCACGTCGAGGGAACCGGTCTCGCGTAAGCGTACGCGTAAGGTTGGTCCGGGTCGTCTCGTCCAACAATACCGCCGAACCAAAGTATGACATGCTGGTAGGAAGTATGACTTGTATCGTCCACAACTCACTTGTGTTCTACTCGTGCATATAACATCAACATAAATAACCTGGCTCGGATGCCACTGTTGGGTTTCGTAGTAATTTCAAAAAATTTCCTATGCACACGCAAGATCATGTGATGCATAGCAACGAGGGGAGAGTATTGTCTACGTACCCAACACAGACCGACTGCGGAAGCGATGACACGACGTAGAGGAAGTAGTCGTACGTCTTCTCGATCCAACCGATCAAGCACCGAAACTACGGCACCTCCGAGTTCGAGCACACGTTCAGCTCGATGACGATCCCCGGACTCCGATCCAGCAAAGTGTCGGGGAAGAGTTTCGTCAGCACGACGGCGTGGTGACGATCTTGATGAACTACAGCAGCAGGGCTTCGCCTAAACTCCACTACAGTATTATCGAGGAATATGGTAGCAGGGGGCACCGCACACGGCTAAGGAATAGATCACGTGGATCAACTTGTGTCAGCTTGTGTGTTTAGAGGTGCCCCTGCCTCCGTATATAAAGGAGGAGAGGAGGGGAGGCTGGCCGGCCAAGGGGGGGAGGCGCAGGAGAGTCCTACTCCCTCTGGGAGTAGGATTCCCCCTCCAATCCTAGTCCAACTAGGATTCCTCGGAGGGGAAAAGAGGAGGAGGGGGCCGGCCACCTCTCCTAGTCCTAATAGGACTAGGGGAAGGGGGGGCGCAGCCCATCTAGGGCAGCCCCTTCTCTTTTCCACTAAGGCCCACTATGGCCCAAATAGCTCCCGGGGGGTTCCGGTAACCCTCCCGGTATTCCGGTAAAATCCCGATTTCACCCGGAACACTTCCGATATCCAAATATAGGCTTCCAATATATCAATCTTTACGTCTCGACCATTTCGAGACTCCTCGTCATGTCCGTGATCACATCCGAGACTCCGAACAACCTTCGGTACATCAAAATGCATAAACTCATAATATAACTGTCATCGTAACCTTAAGCGTGTGGACCCTACGGGTTCGAGAACAATGTAGACATGACCGAGACACGTCTCTGGTCAATAACCAATAGCGGGACCTGGATGCCCATATTGGCTCCTACATATTCTACGAAGATCTTTATCGGTCAGACCGCATAACAACATACGTTGTTCCCTTTGTCATCGGTATGTTACTTGCCCGAGATTCGATCGTCGGTATCCAATACCTAGTTCAATCTCGTTACCGGCAAGTCTCTTTACTCGTTCCGTAATACATCATCTCACAACTAACATATTAGTTGTAATGCTTGCAAGGCTTATGTGATGTGTATTACCGAGAGGGCCCGGAGATACCTCTCCGACAATCGGAGTGACAAATCCTAATCTCGAAATACGCCAACCCAACATCGACCATTGGAGACACCTGTAGTACTCCTTTATAATCACCCAGTTACGTTGTGACGTTTGGTAGTACCCAAAGTGTTCCTCCGGTAAACGGGAGTTGCATAATCTCATAGTCATAGGAACATGTATAAGTCATGAAGAAAGCAATAGCAACATACTAAACGATCGGGTGCTAAGCTAATGGAATGGGTCATGTCAATCAGATCATTCTGCTAATGATGTGACCTCGTTAATCAAATAACAACTCATTGTTCATGGTTAGGAAACATAACCATCTTTGATTAACGAGCTAGTTAAGTAGAGGCATACTAGTGACACTTTGTTTGTCTATGTATTCACACATGTATTATGTTTCCGGTAAATACACTTCTAGCATGAATAATAAACATTTATCATGATTATAAGGAAATAAATAATAACTTTATTATTGCCTCTAGGGCATATTTCCTTCAACTCAAGCATACTAACTAAGCAATTATGTCTTCTCAAAATAGCCTGGCCAAAGAAAGTTATCCCTACAAAATCATATAGTCTGGCTATGCTCTATCTTCACCACACAAAATATTTAAATTATGCACAACCCCGATGACAAGCCAATAAATAGTTTCATACTTTTGATGTTCTCAAACTTTTTCAATCTTCATCCAATATATGAGCGTGAGCCATGGATATAGCACTATATGGTGGAATAGAATGGTGGTTGTGGAGAAGACAAAAAAGGAGAAGATGGTCTCACATCAACTAGGCGTATCAACGGGCTATGGAGATGCCCATTAATAGATATCAATGTGAGTGAGTAGGGATTGCCATGCAACGGGTGCACTAGAGCTATAAGTGTATGAAAGCTCAACAAAAGAAACTAAGTGGGTGTGCATCCAACTTGCTTGCTCATGAAGACCTAGGGCAATTTGAGGAAGCCCATCATTGGAATATACAAGCCAAGTTCTATAATGAAAAATTCCCACTAGTGTATGAAAGTGATATCATAGAAGACTCTCTATCATGAAGATCATGGTGCTACTTTGAAGCACAAGTGTGGAAAAAGGATAGTAACATTGTCCCTTCTCTATTTTTCTCTCATTTTCTCTTTTTTTTTCTTTGGGCCTTCTTTCTTTTTTTCTTTTTGGCCTCTTTTCTTTTTTCTTTTTTTCTTTTTTTTATTTTTCGTCCGGAGTCTCATCCCGACTTGTGGGGGAATAATAGTCTCCATCATCCTTTCCTCACTGGGACAATGCTCTAATAATGATGATCATCACACTTTATTTACTTACAACTCAAAAATTACAACTCGATACTTAGAACAAAATATGACTCTATGTGAATGCCTCTGGCGGTGTAACGGGATGTGCAATGATGCATGAGTGACATGTATGAAAATTATGAATGGCGGCTTTGCCACAAATACGATGTCAACTACATGATCATGCAAGCAATATGATAATGATGAAGCGTGTCATAATAAAGGAATGATGAAAAGTTGCATGGCAATATATCTCGAAATGGCTATCGAAATGCCATAATAGGTAGGTATGGTGGCTGTTTTGAGGAAGGTATATGGTGGGTTTATGGTACCGGAGAAACTTGCGCGATACTAGAGAGGCTAGCTATGGTGGAAGGGTGAGCGTGTGTATAATCCATGGACTCAACATTAGTCATAAAGAACTCACATACTTATTGCAAAAATCTACAATTTATCAAAGCAAAGTATTACGCGCATGCTCCTAGGGGAATAGATTGGTAGGAAAAGACCATCGCTCGTCCCCAACCCCCACTCATAAGGAAGACAATCGATAAATAAATCATGCTCCGACTTCATCACATAACGGTTCACCATAATTTCATTCCACGGGAATCACAAACTTTAACACAAGCATTTCTCAAATTCACAACTACTCAACTAGCATGACTCTAATATCACCATCTCCATATCTCAAAACAATTATCAAGTATCAAACTTCTCATAGTATTCAATGCACTTGTATGAAAGTTTTTATTATTGCCATGTTGTTTTAAAGGACTCTCGAAATAATATAAGTGAAGCATGAGAGATCAATTATTTCTATAAAATAAAACCACCACCATGCTCTAAAATACATAAGTGAAGCACTAGAGCAAAAACTATATAGCTCAAAGGATATAAGTGAAGCACATAGAGTATAAATTATATAGCTCAAAAGATATAAGTGAAGCACATAGAGTATTCTAATAAATTCCCAATCATGTGAGTCCCTCTCAAAAGGTGTGTACAGCAAGGATAATTTTCATAAACTAAAAAGAAAAGACTCAAATCATATAGGACGCTCCAAGCAAAACACATATCATGTGGTGAATAAAAATATAGCTCCAAGTAAAGTTACCGATATACATAGACGAAAGAGGGGATGCCTTCCGGGGCATCCCAAAGCTTAGGCTTTTTGGTGTCCTTGAATTTTACCTTGGGGTGCCATGGGCATCCCCAAGATTAGGCTCTTGCCACTCCTTGTTCCATAATCCATCAAATCTTTACCCAAAACATGAAAACTTCACAACACAAAACTTAAATGGAAAATCTCGTGAGCTCCGTTAGCGAAAGAAAAAAAACCACTTCAAGGTACTGTAATGAACTCATTATTGATTTATATTGGTGTTAAACCTACTTTATTCCAACTTCTCTATGGTTTATAAACTCTTTTACTAGCCATAGATTCATCAAAATAAGCAAACACGAAAAACAGAATCTGTCAAAAACAGAATAGTCTGTAATAATCTGTAGCTAACGCAAACTTCTGGAACCCCAAAAATTCTAAAATAAATTTCTGGACGTGAGGAATTTATCTATTAATCATCTTCAAAAAGAATTAACTAAATAGTACTTTCCAAATAAAAGTGGCAGCAATTCTTGCGAGCACTAAAGTTTCTGTTTTTTACAGCAAGATCAAGAAGACTTTCCCCAAGTCTTCCCAATGGTTCTACTAGGCACAAACACTAATTAAACACAAAAAACACAACCAAAACACAGGCAAGATAAATTATTTATTAATAAACAGGAGCAAAAAGTAAGGAATAAAAATAACATTGGGTTGCCTCCCAACAAGCGCTATCGTTTAACGCCCCTAGTTAGGCATAAAAGCAAGGATAGATCTAGGTATTGCCATCTTTAGTAGGCAATTCATAAGTGGATCTCATAATAGATTCATATGGTAATTTAATTTTCTTTCTAGGGAAGTGTTCCATGCCTTTCTGAGGGAGTCCTGGATTAGGGGGTCTCCGACAGCCGGACTATATCCTTTGGATGGACTGTTGGACTATGAAGATACAAGATTGAAGACTCCGTCCCGTGTCCGGATGGGACTCTACTTGGCGTGGAAGGCAAGCTAGGCAATACGGATATGTATATCTCCTCCCTTGTAACCGACCTTGTGTAACCCTAGCCCCCTCCGGTGTCTATATAAACCGGAGGGTTTAGTCCGTAGGACAACATACAATCATACCATAGGCTAGCTTCTAGGGTTTAGCCTCTACGATCTCGTGGAAGATCAACTCTTGTAATACTCATATCATCAAGAACAATCAAGCAGGACATAGGGTATTACCTCCATCAAGAGGGCCCGAACCTGGGTAAACGTCGTGTCCCCTGCCTCCTGTTACCATCCGCCTTAGACGCACAGTTCGGGACCCCCTACCCGAGATGCGCCGGTTTTGACACCGACATTGGTGCTTTCATTGAGAGTTCCATTGTGTCATCGCCATAAGGTTTGATGGATCCTTTAATCATCAGTAACGATGTGGTCTAGGGTGAGGTTTTCCTCCCCGGACAGATCTTTGTATTCGGCGGCTTCGCACTACAGGCCAATTCGCTTGGCCATCTGGAGCAAATCGAGAGCTACGCCCCTGGCCATCGGGTCAGGTTCGGAAACTTAAACTACACTGCCGACGTCCGCGGAGACTTGATCTTCAACGGATTTAAGCCCTTGTCAGGTGTGCCGCATAGTCACGACGAGCATGAGTAACTCTGACGTCGGACAATATTTGGGAGATCGCATCTGCAACTACTCCGGCCATCAATCCGGAGCGAATCACGCCATTCGAGAGCAGAGGGATAGACCCTGCCATGGAGGCCGCACTCTCAGTGGCGATAGAGCCGGATACTGACTTCACCCCTTACGAGAGCCGTGTCACCGAACCCCTGGATTCATCTCCGGCCACGGACTCCGAGCCGCTTACATCTGTACCAGTCGAATCTGACTGGGCGCCGATCATGGAGTTCACCTCCACGGATATCTTTCAGCACTCACCTTTTGGCGATGTGCTAAATTCATTAAGGTCTTTCTCCCTCTCAAGAGAACCTTGGCCGAACTATGTCCGGCTAGAATGGGATGCGGACGACGAAGAAATTCGCTGCCCACCCACCACCCACTTAGTAGCCACTGTCGATGATTTAACCGACATGCTCGACTTCGACTCCGAAGACATCGACGGTATGGACGACGATGCAGGAGACGAACAGGAACCACCGCCCACAGGGCGCTGGCCCGCTACCTCATCATATGATATATACATGGTGGACACCCCCAAAGAAGGCAATGGCGACGAGACAGCAGAGGATGACCCCTCCAAGAAGCAACCCAAGCGCCAACGTCAGTGGCGTCACTCTAAGTCCCGCCATAGCAAAAGTAGTGATACCGGCACAGGAGATAATAACACTCCGGATAGCGCCGAAGACAACCACAATCCCCTCCAGCATGATGTAGAGCCGGAGGATGAACAAGCCAGCCCTCCAGAGCAGGCAGCAGATGGAGAACCAGAGGAGGACAATTACATGCCTCTCTGTGAAGACGAGGTGAGCCTCGGCGACGAAGAATTTATCATGCCTGAGGACCCCGTCGAGCAAGAGCGCTTCAAGCGCCGGCTTATGGCCACAGCAAATAGCCTGAAGAAAAAGCAACAAAAGCTTCAAGCTGATCAAGACTTGCTAGCAGACGGATGGACCGAAGTCCTTGCGGCCGAGGAATACGAACTCGAGCGCCCCTCCAAGAGATACCCAGAACGCAGGTTGCTACCTCACCTCGAGGAGGAAGCATTGAAACCTCATGTACCAGTGTACAATGCGGCTGACCGGCCACTGCGTGGCCAAGCCAAAGAGGCGTTTCAGCCTGAAGTTCTGCCTGCACCCCGCTGCCACTCAATCAAAAATACCAAGGCCCGGGGTAACACACGGGACCTGCGAGACGTATTGGATAGTAAGGCAAAACTTGCAAGGTCAATATACGGGTCACGGGCACACGCGCCAACATGGGACGATGATCGTCGCGCCGGATACACCAAAAGCAAATCCAACTGGGCCGAATACAGCAGACAAGACTCATATGTACTGCGTCATGATATAGCCCGGCACAGAGGCATCGCACACCCCCTATGCTTCACTGATGAAGTTATGGATCACGAATTCTGGGAGGGTTTCAAACCAGTAAATATCGAATCATATGATGGTACAACAGATCCCGCTGTATGGATTGAGGATTTCCTCCTTCACATCCACATGGCTCGCGGTGATGATCTACATGACATCAAGTACCTCCCACTAAAACTCAAAGGACCAGCTCGGCATTTGCTGAATAGCCTGCCAGCAGACTCTGTCGGCAGTTGGGAGGATCTGGAAGACGCATTCCTTGACAACTTCCAGGGCACTTATGTGCGACCACTGGATGCTGATGACTTGAGCCATATAACTCAGCAGCCAAGGGAATCGGCTAGACAATTCTAGACTCGGTTCCTGACCAAGAAAAAACAAATTGTCGACTGTCCGGACGCAGAGGCCCTAGCGGCATTCAAGCACAACATCCGAGACAAGTGGCTCACCCGCCACCTTGGCCAGGAGAAGCCGAAGTCTATGGCAGCCCTCACGGCACTCATGACCCGCTTTTGCGCGGGCGAGGATAGCTGGCTGGCTCGCAGCAATAACACATCGAGGAATCCGGACACTTTGGATACCAAAGATGCCAACGTCAGACAACATCGTAACAGACCAAAGCGCCGCAATAAAAGTGATAACACTGAGGATACGGCAGTCAATCCCGGATTCAGAGGCTCTAAATCCAGTCAGCGGAAAAAGCCATTTAAAAGAAGTACTCCGGCTCTGTCCAGTTTAGATCGCATACTGGATCGCTCGTGTCAAATCCACGGCACCCCTGACAAGCCAGCCAATCACACCAACAGAGAATGCTGGGTGTTCAAGCAGGCCGGAAAATTATATGCCGAAAACAAGGACAAGGGGCTGCATAGTGATGAAGAGGAGGAGCCCCGGCCGCCGAACACGGGAGCACAGAAGGGTTTCCCTCCACAAGTGAAAATGGTGAACATGATATACGCAACCCACATTCCCAAGATGGAGCGGAAGCCTGCACTAAGGGACGTCTATGCGATGGAGCCCGTCGCCCCAAAGTTCAACCCATGGTCCGCTTGCCCGATCACCTTTGATCACAGGGACCACCCCACTAGTATCCGTCATGGCGGATCCACTGCACTGGTCCTAGACCCCATTATGGACGGCGGCAGTAGCCTGAACCTGCTCTATCAGGATACAGTGCAAAAAATGGGCATCGATCCCTTAAGGATCAAACCCACCAAGACCACCTTTAAGGGCGTCATCCCAGGTGTAGAGGCCCATTGCACGGGCTCAATCACACTGGAAGTGGTCTTCGGATCACCAGATAACTTCCGAAGCGAGGAGTTAATCTTCGACATCGTCCCGTTTCACAGTGGCTATCATGCACTGCTCGAACGAACTACATTTGCAAAATTCAATGCAGTACCGCATTACGCATACCTCAAGCTCAAGATGCCAGGACCTCGGGTGGTCATAACAGTGAATGGAAATACAGAACACTCGCTCCGCACGGGAGAGCACACTGCGGCCCTCGCAGCAGAAGCACAAAGCAGCCTTTCAAGGCAAACCACTAATTCGGCGATACAGCCTCTGAACACCTTCAAGCATGTCCGGAGTAAAGTGCAGCAGCATCGCCTAGCACATTCAGAGCTCGCCTAGCAATTCGGCCCCCGTCCCAGTCCCAGTCAAGCGACGAAATCCATGCCGCATGTACATAATTACGCACTGAAAATACCATGGACATAGGCGGGGGCACGATCAGGGCACGCCCCGCAATGCGGCTTAACCGCCCTATGGGCTATATATCTTTATCATTTCCTTTCTCTTTCAGGGCCTAACTCTCTGGAAGCCCTTTCCGGCAGTATGATTTTCGGACACATTACGGGAAGGAACAACCAAGGCGGCAAGAAGCTAAGATGTACACAGGAACCCCCAGGTGGTCTCTAATAATAATACCCGCTTTTAACTCTCCATACGCAGCTTGCCCTTGGATAGGACATTTTGAATGGTCCTACTTTCTGTTTATTGCACTACCTGTACCAGTACGCTTCGATGTATAATTTAAATAACAATCCATAGCATTAGTCTATTATTGCATTTTTTATATTTTTCTCTCTTATATGTCCATTTACAACAATCCGCACCCGCACGTTTAGGTACGGTCAGTATGCCAGGGGCTTTCTTTTACCCCATAATACGGCGCAAGAAGTCCGAACACTTTCGACAGTGTGGCACCCTGAACTTATAGCATTATATGCATCAGCTCCGAATCATGTCTTTGGTCAAATGTTGGGTTTCCCCGGCTCCCATGCTTTGGTACCTTACGTTCCGCTATATCGGCTAAGGTAGCGGTGGGAGAACTACTGCGATTGTTTCCCGGTTCTTCCGGACGAGCACCTCAGTAGAGAAAGCCGAAAAATGACTGTCATGATAAGGCGAGAGACTGGTCGCTGTTCGAGAGGTCTCAAGTCCTTAAAGACTTTTTCCGCTTCGGGCCAGGAGTCAGCCTTGTCCGGCTTAGGCGTGTATAGCGCACCAAATTCGGCCTTCCGAATACCAGGGGCTTCGCCAAAATTTAAAATTGTAGACTTCTATGGCTAAGTAAGAGTGATAAAGCATTATAGTCTGATTGCCTGGTTCGTTGCGCGGAACACCTCCCTCGAAGGACCCAAAATTGGGGTAAAGAGTGCTCAAGTTTATCCTGAACACCCCAGTACTAGCTACATGGGGGCAGAAGCCGATGACTGGCCAACTCTCACATTTTATAAACGGCCGCACAGAAGGTAATATTTTAAATTAAAAAAGCGTCGCCTGGCGCAAATGAACTCGTTTCATATTACAGGATCACATGAGCATGTTCATTCAAAAATTACATCCTTGGCACACTCATCCGCCAGAAGGCGGGAACCCTTCACGACACTCATAATAATTTTTGGGGCAGCGATGCTCCTTGCCCTCCGGCGGCCCATCCTTCACAAGCTTCACGGCGTCTAGCTTCGCCCAGTGCATCTTCGCCCGGGCAAAAGCCCTGCGCGTGCCCTCGATGCAGACGGGATGCTTTATGACTTCAAGCCGTGGGCAGGCATCCACAAGCCGCCTCACCAGACCGAAGTAGCTGCCGGGCATGGGCTCGCCGGGCCACATCCGGACTATAAGGCCCTTCATCGCATGTTCGGCCGCCTTGTGAAGCTCGACCAATTGCTTCAGCTGGTCGCTCAAGGGCACCGGGTGTTCAGTCCCAATATACTGAGACCAGAACAACTTCTCCATCGAGCTCCCCTCCTCAGCTAGGTAAAACTCTGCGGCATCTAGTACACTGCGGGGAAGATCTGCAAACGCTCCTGGAGAGCTCCGAACTCGGGTAAGAAAAAGGAAAGTCTCCTTCACGTGCTTGCTTTGCATAATGAATGACTTACTCGCCGCTATCTTCTTCACCGCGTCAATCTCCTGGAGGGCCTTGTGGGCTTCAGCCTTGGCGCTCCGGACGCTTTCAAGCTCCCGCGCGAGCTCGGACTCTCGCGTCTTAGAGTCAAGCTCCAAGGACTCGTGCTTTTTGGCGAGAGCCTCGAGCTCTTGCTGCACCTCGCCCACTCAGGCTTCTTGTTTCTCCCGCTCAATGCGCTCCGCGGCCGCTTTGTTCTCGGCCTCAGACAGCGCCATCTTCAAGGTCGCCACTTTGGTCGTGGCCCCTGGGAAATTCATGATGATCCTATTACTTTACACCCGAACTTCCTTTATTTCATATAAGCAAGGCATTGCTTACCTTTTCTCTCCTCGAGCTGCCTCTTGGTAAGGCCAAGCTTGTTCTTGGACCGCTCCAAGTCCTGCTTCAGCGCAGAGACCTCCGCCGTACCTGCGGCAGCGGCCAGCAGCGAAGCCTTCACATACACATAGACATTTTTCTGATTAGACTCCTGAGTTATCATTTGATCCTCTATTCGGCCTTTCTTCTTGAACACCGAACAAAGCATCAGGGGCTACTATCTATGCGGTAGTATTTTCATATATATATTTTGATTGCTTACCTCAAAGCCTGTTAGGAGGCTGGAGCAAGCTTCGGTCAGCCCATTTTTGGCGGACTGAACCTTCTCGATCACCACAATCATGATAGTGCGGTGCTCTTCATCGATGGAAGCGCTGCGAAGCACTTCCAGCAAGTTATCCGGTGCCTCTGGATGGACAGAGGACGCCGGCACGGGTGGTTGGCCCCCCTTAATGGGGGACCGCCTGCCAAAGTCCGGAACCATCTAAGATTCCGATGCAGTGTTTGGCTGGGGGCCGAGCCTGGAGCCCACGGGAGTCCGACTCCCTTTGCGCCCAGGGTCCGAAAGGTCGCCTCGAGGCGCCCCCAGGACTGCCTCCCCTTGGCCCGGTGCCTGTTGAGACAACACCTCGACGTTGTCCGCAGGGCAACGGGTGGAGGCGGTCGGAAGAGAACCGATGTTCATATCCGATGAGTTCAACGTACCGCTTGACAAAGATACATCAAGATGAGCTCGGAACGGACTGCATAATCATGTTCGGCATGAGGAGAAGTAGTGCAGTAAAACATACCATGAGTTACTATGGTGTCTGGATACTTACGACTTCGCCAGGGGCTTGACCCTGGGTAGCCACTCATCGCCGCTGTAGGCAGCCGTCGTGGAGCAGTCCAGAGGTAGGGTCCTGCCCTTCTTGGACCCTTCGGCCTCCCCGGTTGGGTCGGCCTTCCTTTTCTTGTCTCCCCGGCTGGGGAGGGGGAACTTTCCTCTTCCTCCTCCTCGTTTTCGTGGGAGGAGGGCGCGTTGGAGTTATCGGATGATGAGTCCGATACAACCTTGCGCCGGAGACCCTTTCGGGTCCCTGCGGCCTTCTTCTTGGCCTTCTTCATTGGCACCTCGTAAGGTGCCGGAACCAGCATCTCCGTCAGGAGAGCAGCTGCAGGATCCTCCGGCAGGGGGCGGGGCAATCGATCTACTCCGTTGTCTTCACCCAATCTTGTTAAAGGCATGGAAGGCGTAAATCTCGCACATGATTAAACTGGGGCAAATGGATACCCTATGAAATATAAAAACTTACTGGATTGACGCGGCGCTTTGCGCTGAGTCCGCGGTCCTCGGTGAGGGAAGGAGGTACCTCGGCGCCCTTGAACATCACCCTCCAGACGTCCTCGTGTGTCATGTCATAGAGCTCTCGCAGCGTCTGGTGCTTGGCCGGGTCGAACTCCCACAAGTTGAATACCCGTTGTTGACACGGGAGAATCCGGCGGAAGAGCATGACCTGGACCATGTTGACGAGCTTGATTTTCTTGCTCATCATGTTCTTGATGCAGGTCTGGAGTCCGATCAGCTCTACTGAAGAACCCCAGGACAGGCCCTTCTCTTTCCAGGAGGTGAGTCGTGTGGGGATTCCGGATCGAAATTCGGGGGCCGCCGCCCAGTTGGTGTCGCGCGGCTCGGTGATGTAGAACCACCCCGATTGCCACCCCTTTATGGTCTCCACATAGGAGCCTTCGAGCCAGGTGACATTAGGCATCTTGCCTACCATGGCGCCTCCGCACTCCACTTGCTGGCCGACCACCACCTTCGGTTTGACGTTGAAGGTCTTCAGCCACAGGCCGAAATGAGGCTTGATGCAGAGGAAGGCCTCGCACACGACGATAAACACCGAGATGTTGAGGATGAAATTGGGGGCCAGATCATGAAAATCCAGCCCGTAGTAGAACATGAGCCCGCAGACAAACGGGTGGAGGGGAAATCCTAGTCCGCGGACAAAGTGGGTAAGGAAAACTACCCTCTCATGAGGTTCAGGAGTAGGGATGACCTGCCCCGCATCTGGCAGCCGGTGTGCGATATCCGCGGCCAGATATCCGGCTTCCCGTAACTTTTTGATGTTCTCCTCCGTCCATCCACTTGCCTCCTGCTCTGGACATACTTGGAGTGGTTTGAGTAGAAGAACGCAGGCTTGGGAGCTAGAGCTCGAGTGTGCGGGAATGGGTAAGCAACAAGGAGGAAGAAGGCGTGGGTGAAAAGAGTGAATCTTCGTCCCTTTATAAGGGCGAAGGAGGCGATGCGCCTCCCCACTTGCCTGGTAAAATTGCGTATTCCCCAAGCGTCATAATTGATGGAGCGGTTGGGTTACCCACGTCCGTATTGATGAGAATCCCGCAATAAGGGGAACACGATCTCTGCTTTGACAAGACGTGTCAAGAAAACCACCTCGCGATATGTGCGGTGCTGGTTGTGAAAATGGTTCGGATGATGACCGGGCCATGGCGTGATGTCATGTTGTCAAAACGTGTCAGCGGATTAGATTTGTGGAAATATTATTCTCTCTACGGTGGTATGTGGAACTTGTTTTGCAGAACCAGACACTATCCTTGTGTTCAAAATCTTCCATGGAGTATTCGGAGGAGGAACCTGCCTTGCAATGCCGATGACAATACTGTGCGCTGGACTCATCGTCATTGAAGCCTGGTTCAGGGGCTACTGAGGGAGTCCTGGATTAGGGGGTCTCCGGACAGCCGGACTATATCCTTTGGCCGGACTGTTGTGCTATGAAGATACAAGATTGAAGACTTCGTCCCGTGTCCGGATGGGACTCTACTTGGCGTGGAAGGCAATATAGGCAATACGGATATGTATATCTCCTCACTTGTAACCGACCTTGTGTAACCCTAGCCCCCTCCGGTGTCTACATAAACCGGAGGGTTTAGTCCGTAGGACAACATACAATCATACCATAGGCTAGCTTCTAGGGTTTAGCCTCTACGATCTCGTGGTAGATCAACTCTTGTAATATTCATATCATCAAGAACAATCAAGCAGGACGTAGGGTATTACCTCCATCAAAAGGGCCTGAACCTAGGTAAACATCGTGTCCCCTGCCTCCTGTTACCATCCGCCTTAGATGCACAGTTCGGGACCCCCCTACCCGAGATCCGCCGGTTTTGACACTGACACTTTCCTTAACGGAAATTGGAATCTAATATTCCCTTCCTTCATATCACTAATTGCACCAATCGTTCTAAGGAAAGGTCTACCAAGAATAATAGGACATGAAGGATTGCAATCTATGTCAAGAACAATGAATTCTATGGGCACATAGTTCCCATTTGCAACAATAAGAACATCATTAATTCTTCCTATAGGTTCCTTAATAGTGGAATCCACAAGGTGCAAGTTTAACGAACAATCATCAAAATCATGGAAACCTAACAAATCACAGAAAGTTTTTGGAATCGTGGAAACACTAGCACCCAAATCACACAAAGCATAACACTCATTGTCGGTGTCAAAACCGGTGGATCTCTTGTAGGGGGTCCCGAACTGTGCGTCTAAGGCGGATGGTAACAGGAGGCAGGGGACACGATGTTTTACCCAGGTTCGGGCCCTCTTGATGGAGGTAAAACCCTACGTCCTGCTTGATTATTCTTGATTATATGAGTAGTACAAGAGTTTAACTACCACGAGATCGAAGAGGCTAAACCCTAGAAGCTAGCCTATGGTATGATTGTATGTTGTCCTACGGACTAAAACCCGCCGGTTTATATAGACACCGGAGGGGGCTATGGTTACACAAAGTCGGTTACAAAGGAGGAGATATACATATCCGTATTGCCTAGCTTGCCTTCCATGCCAAGTAGAGTCCCATCCGGACACGGGACGAAGTCTTCAATCTTATGTCTTCATAGTCCAACAGTCCGGCCAAAGGATATAGTCCGGCTGTCCGAAGACCCCCTAATCCAGGACTCCCTCAGTAGCCCCTGAACCAGGCTTCAATGACGATGAGTCCGGCGCGCAGTGTTGTCTTCGGCATTGCAAGGCGGGTTCCTCCTCTGAATACACCACAGAAGAGTTTGAATACAATGATAGTGTCCGACCATGCAAAATAAGTTCCACATACCACCGCAGAGAGAATAATATTTCCACAAATCTAATCTGCTGACACGTTTTGGCAGCATGACATCACGCCACGGCCCGGTAATTATTTGAACCGTTTTTCCTTAACCAACCTCGCACATAACGCGAGGCGGTTTCTTGACACGTCTTTTCAAAAGCAGAGATCATGTTCCCCTTATTACGGGATTCTCATCACTACGGACGTGGGTAACCTAACCGCGCCATCAATTACGGCGCTTGGTCGATAAGCAATTTTACCAGGCTAGTGGGGGCGCATAGTTTAGTCCACCCTTATAAAGGGATAACATCTCACCTTTTTCTACCCACGCCTTTTTCCTCCTTGCTCATCCATTCTTGCACACTCGAGCTCCAGCACCCAAGTCCGCATCCTCCTTCTCAACCCTCTCCAAAACATGTCCGGAGCGGGAGGCAAGTGGATGGCCTCCTCTGTCACGGAGGGGCACATCAAAAAGTTACGTGGAGCCGGATACTTAGCCGCGGACATCGCGCACCGGCTGCCAGCCGCGGGGCAGGTCATCCCTACCCCAGAACCTCACGAATGGGTGGTTTTCCTCCCCCACTTCGTCCGCGGATTGGGGTTTCCCCTCCATCCATTCGTCCACGGCCTCATGTTCTACTACGGGCTATACTTTCATGATCTGGCCCTGAATTTCATCCTCAACATCTCGGCGTTCATCGTCGTGTGCGAGGCTTTCCTCCGCATCCGGCCCCACTTTGGCCTACGGCTGAAGACCTTCAATATCAAGCCGAAGGTTGTAGGCGGCCCACAAGCGGAATACAGCGGAGCCATGGTGGGCAAAATGCCCAACATTGCATGGTTCGAGGGCTCCTTCGTGGAGACCGTAAAGGGCTGGCAATCGGGGTGGTTCTACATCACTGAGCCACGCGACACCAACTGGGTGGCGGCCCCCGAGTTTCGATCCGGAATCCCCACACGGCTCACTTCCTGGAAGGAGAAGGGCCTGTCCTAGGGTTCATCGATGGAGCTGGATGGACTCCAGAAGTGTATCCAGAACATGACAAGCAAGAAACTTAAGCTTGTCAACATAGTCCAGGTCATGCTCTTCCGCCGGATCCTCCCATGTCAACAACGGGATTTCAAATTATGGGAGTTCGACCCGGCCCGGCACCAGACTCTAAGTGAGCTCTTCAACATGACGCATAAAGACGTCTGGAGGGTGCTATTCAAGGGCGCCAAGGTCCCTCCCTCTCTCATCGAGGACCGCGGGCTAAGTGTGAAGCACCATGCGAATCTGGTAAGTTATGTACATCTGGTAGGATATTTATTTCCCATAGCTTAACCATGTGCAGGGTCTAAGCTCCCATGCCTTTAACAGGACTAGGTGGAGGCATTGGAGCAGATTGACTGTCCGGCCCCCCTGCCCGAAGACACCGCAGACGCTCTCCTGACGGAGATGCTGACTCCGGCTCCTTATAAGGTGCCGGAGAAGACCAAGAAGAAGGCCAAGGGAACCCGAAAGAGTTCCCGGCGCCAGGTGGTATCGGACTCATCGTCTGATAACTCCGCGACGCACTCCTCCCATGAAGACGAGGAGGAAGATGAAGATGCTCCCCCTCCAGCCGGGGGAGACAAGAAAAGGAAGGCCTCCCCGACCAGGGAGGCCGAAGGGTCCAAGAAGGGAAGGACTCTTCTTCCGGACTGCTCCACCACCGCTGCCGGAGGCGAAGATGAGTGGCTGCTCAGGGCCAAGCCCCTGGCGAAGTCATACGTATACGGATACCAGAGTAACTCATAGCATACCTTTGTCGCACTGCTTCTCCTAACGCCAAATATGATTATGCAGACCGCCCCAAGCCCGTATCGACGTGTCCTCGTCGGACGACTCCTTGGATTCGTCGGATATGGATAGCGATCCACTTCCGACCGCCTCCTCCCCTTTCCCTACGAACAATGCCGAGGTATTGTCTCAAGGGGCACCAAGCCGGGGGGAGACAGTCCCGGAGGCACCTCAAGGCGACCTTTCGGACTCCCGGAGCAAAGGGAGCAAGGCTCCCGGGGGCTCCAAGTTCGGCTCTCAGCCGAACACCGCGCCGGAACCTCCAGTGGTTCCGGACTCGGGCAGGCGGCCCCCTTCCAAAAGGGGTAAGACGCCCGTGTCGGTGACCTCTGTCCATCCAGAGGCACCGGACAACCTGCTGGGAGCGCTTCGCGGCGCTTCCATCGACGAAGAGCAACGCACTATTATGAGTGCGGTGATCCAGAAGGTTCAGTCCACCAAGAGCGGACTGACTGAAGCCTGTGCCAGCCTTCTAACAGGCTTTGAGGTAGGTATTTAAAATATAGGAAAAATATTACCGCATAGACAGTAGCCCCTGATGCTCTGTTTGGTGTTCACAAAGAAAAGCCGAATAGAGGATCAAATAATATCTGCAAGAGTCTAATATAAGTATGTCTATATGCGTATGCAGGCTTCACTGCTGACCTATGCCGCACTGACTACGGAGGTCGCCGCACTGAAGCAGGACCTCGAGGGGTCCGAGAAAGAGCTCGGCCTTGCTAAGAGGCAGCTAGAGGAGAACAAAGGTAAGTAATACCTAGTCTATAGATATAAAAGATGCGATTGCAAAATGACAGGATCATCATGAATTTGCCAGGGGCCACGACCTAAGTGGTGACCCTGAAGCAAGCGATGTCCGAGGCCGAAAACAAAGCGGCCCAGGAGCGCACCGAGCGAGAAAAGAAAGAAGCACGGGTGGGTGAGGTGCAGCAGGAGCTCCGAGCTCTCATGACGAAGCACGAGGCGTTCGAGCTTGACTCAAAGACGCGAGAGTCTGAGCTTGCCGTGGCCCTTGAGAGCGCAAAGAATGCCAAGGCTGAAGCCCAAAAGGCCCTCCAGGAGATTGAAGCGATGAGGAAGATAGCAGTGGGTAAGGCATTCAATATGCAAAGCAAGCATGTGAAAGTAAATTACTTGTTACTTACCCGAGTCCGGAGCTCTACAGGAGCATTCACAGATTTGCCCCGCAGCATGTCGAATGCCGCAAAGTTTTACCAGGCCTAGGAGGGAAGCTCGACGGAGAAGCTGTTCTAGTCTCAGTATACTGGGACCGAACGCCCGATGCCTATGAGCGACCAGCTGAAGCAACTGGTCGAGCTGCACAAGGCGGCCGAACAGGCCATGAAGGGCTTTATAGTCTGGATGTGGTCTGGGGACGCCCTTCCCAACAGCTACTTCGGCCTGGTGAGGCGGCTTGTGGATGCATGCCCATGGCTGGAAGTCATCAAGCGGTCTGTCTGCATCGAGGGTGCACGCCAGGCTTTTGCCCGTGCGAAGGTGCACTGGGCCAAGATGGATGCCGAGAAGCTGCTGAAGGACGGGTCGCAGCTGGGCAAGGAGCATCGCCACCCCGAGATGTATTATGAGGGTGTCCTGAAGGGTTCCCGTCTTGTAGCGGACGAGTGTGCGAAAGATGTAATATTTGAATGAACTTGCTCGTGTGATCATGTGGTATGAAAACTTGTTCATATGCGCTATGCAACGCTTGTTTGAATTTAAAATATTACCTTCTGTTCGGCTGTTTATCAAATCTGAGAGATGGCTAGTCGTCGGCTTCTGCCCCCATGCCACGAGTGCTGGGGTGTTCGGGATAAACCTGAGCACTCTTGTTCCCATTTTTGGGTCCTTTGAGGGAGGTGCTCAGCGCAATGAACAAGGCAATTGGACTATAATTCTTTATAACTCTCACTTAGCCATAGAATTCTATAATTTTAAATTTTGGTGAAGCCCCTAGTATTTGGAAGGCCGAATTTGGGGCGCTATACACGCCTTAAGCCGGACAAAGCCGACTCCTCGCTCTAAGCGGCATAAGTCTTTAGGGACTCGAAACCTCTCGAACAACGACCAGTCTCTCGCCTTATCATGATAGTCAGTTTTAGTTTTCTCTACTGAGGTGCTTAGCCCAGCTGAACCGGGGCACAATCGCAGTAGTTGTCCCAGTGCTACCTTAGCCGATATAGCGGAACGTAAGGTACCAAAACATGGGAGCCGGGCAAACCCAAATATTGACCCAAGACATGATTCGGAGATGATGCATATAATGCTATAAGTTCGGGGTGCCACACTCTCTAAAGTGTTCGGACTTCTCATGCCGTATTATGGGGTATGCTTAAGCCCCTAGCGTATTGGCTGTACCAGAGTGTACGGGTGTTGGATATCATGAATGAACATATGTATATATAAAAAAAGAAGAATAAAGAATGCGATAATAGTTTAGTTCTATGCATTGTTTATTCAAAAAGGTGCATTAAAGTAGAATGATACAAGTGGTGTGGTAAGAAAAAGTAGGACTATTTGACATGTCCCCTCCAAGGGCAAGCTGAGGAATGGTATTTAGAGAAAGTATTTCACTCGTTGTCAGAGACCACCTGGGAGTTCCGTGGTGCGACGTAGCTTTCTGCCTCCTTGGTTGTTGCATCATGTGTTCGGCAATGATACTGCCGGACAGGGTTTCTAGAGACTAAGGTCCTGTAAGAGAGAAAAATAACAAAGCGGGAAGCCCCTAGTGCGGTTGAGCCGCGTCTTGGGGCGTGCCCTAGTCGTGCCCCCCTCCCCACCTGTGCCCATGGTATTTTCAATGCATAATTATGTACGCGTGGCACGTATTTCACCGTTTGGCTGGTACTGGGGTGGGGGCCGCATTGCTATGCGAGCTCGGAACGTGCCAGGCGGTCTTGCCGCCGATTACTCCGGGCGCGCTTGAAGGTGTCCGGGTCCTTAATCGCCGAACTAGTGGATTGCCTTAAGAGGCTGCTTTGCGCTTCTGCTGCGAGGGCCGCAGTGTGCTCCTCCGTGCGGAGAGAGCGCTCTGTGTTTCCATTAACTGTGATGACCCCCCGAGGTCCTGGCATCTTGAGCTTGAGGTATGCATAATGCGGTACCGCATTGAATCTCGCAAATGTGGTTCGCCCGAGCAGTGCATGATAGCCACTGCGGAATGAGACTATATCGAAGTTTAACTCCTCGCTTCGGAAGTTATCCGGGGATCTAAAGACCACTTCCAGTGTCACTGAGCCTGTGCAATGGGCCTCTACACCTGTTTTGACGCCTTTGAAGGTCGTTTTTGTGGGTTTGATCCTTGAGGGGTCTATACCCATTTTGCACATTGTGTCCTGATAAAGCAGGTTCAGGCTGCTGCTGCCATCCATAAGGACTCGAGTGAGGTGAAATCTGTCAGTGATTGGGTCTAGGACTAGTGCGGCGAATCCGCCATGATGGATACTAGTGGGGTGGTCCCTGCGATCGAAGGTGATCGGGCAAGAGGACCATGGGTTGAACTTTGGGGCAACTGGCTCCAACACATATACGTCCCTTAGTGCACGCTTCCGCTCCCTCTTGGGGATGTGGGTTGCGTATATCATGTTCACCGTCCGCACTTGTGGGGGGAACCTCTTCTGTCCTCCGGTGTTCGGTTGCCGGGGCTCCTCCTTGTCATCGCTATGCGACCCCTTATCTTTGTTTTCGGCATTTAACTTGCCGGCCTGCTTGAACACCCAACAATCCCTGTTGGTGTGGATGGCAGGCTTGTCAGGGGTGCCGTGTATTTGACACGACCGATCAAGTATACGGTCCAAACTGGACAGGCCCGGAGTGCTTCTTTTAAATGGCGTTTTCCGCTGACCTGGTTTAGAGCCTTTGAATCCGGCATTGACTGTCGTATCCTCTGTATTGTCGTTGTTAATGCGGCGCTTGTGTTTGTTGGGACGTGACCTGCCATTGCCATCCTTGGTATCCGAAGTACCATGGTTCTTTGATATGTTATTGCTGCGAGCCATCCAGCTGTCTTCTCCCGCACAAAAGCGGGTCATGAGTGTCATGAGGGCTGCCATAAATTTCGGCTTTTCCTAGCCAAGGTGCCGGCCAAGCCACTCGTCGCGGATGTTATGCTTAAAAGCTGCTAGGGCCTCTGCATCCGGATAGTCGACGATTTGATTCTTCTTTGTTAGGAACCGTGTCCAGAATTGCCTGGCCGATTCCTCTAGCTGCTGAATTATGTGGCTCAAGTCATCAGCATCTGGGGTCGCACATAAGTGCCCTGGAAGTTGTCGAGGAATGCGGCTTCCAGATCTTCCCAACAGCCAATGGACTCTGATGGCAAGCTGTTGAGCCAATGCCGAGCTAGTCCTTTGAGCTTGAGTGGGAGGTATTTGATGGCGTGTAGATCATCACCGCGGGCCATGTGGATGTGCAGGAGGAAATCCTCGATCCATACCGCAGGATCTGTTGTGCCGTCGTATGATCCGATATTTACGGGTTTGAAACCCTCTGGGATTTGGTGATCCATTACTTCGTCTGTGAAGCATAGGGGGTGTGCGGCGCCTCTGTACTGGGCTATATCATGACGCAGCTCAAATTAGTCTTGCCCGCTGTGTTCGGCCCGGCCGGATTTACTTTTACTGTATCCGGCGTGACGGTTATCATCTCGCATAGTGGCGCGCCCTCGTGATCCGTAGATCGATCTTGCATGTTTTGCTTTGTCCACCAATACGTCTCGCAGGTCTAGCATGTTTCCCTATGCCTTGTCATTTTTATTTGAGTGGCGTCGGGGTGCGGGCTGAGTTTTTGGCTGAAATGCCTCTCTCTCACGGCCATGAGGGGGCCGGTCAGCCGCATCATATGCTAGAGATGTAGGTTTGAGTGATTCCTCCTCCAGTCGGGGTAGCAACGTACGCTTTGGATAACTCTTGGAGGGGCGTTCGAGTTTATATTCCTCGGCCGCAAGGACTTCAGTCCATCTGCCAGCTAGCAAATCTTGATCAGCTTGAAGCTGCTGTTGTTTTTTCTTAAGGCTATTTGCCGTGGCTATAAGCCGGCGCTTGAAGCGCTCTTGTTCTACGGGATCCTCAGGCACGACGAATTCGTCATCGTCGAGGCTTGCCTCGTCTTCGGAGGGAGGCATGTAATTATCATCCTCCGCCTCTCCATCTGCCGCTCTCTCTGGAGGGCTGGCTTCTCCATCCTCCTGTCATAAATCTTGCTGGAGGGGATTGTTGTCGTCTTCGGCACTGTCCGGAGTGCTATTATCTCCTGTGCCAGGGTCACCGCTTTTGCTTTGGCGAGTCTTAGAGCGGCGCTGCTGACGCCGGCGCTTGGGTTGCTTCTTGGAGGGGTCATCTTCCGATGTCTCATCGCCATTGCCTTCTTTGGGTGTGTCCACCATGTATATATCATATGATGAGGTGGCTATCCAGTGCCCTGTGGGCAGTGGTTCCTCTTCGCCTCCCGCATCATCATCCATACCGTCGATGTCTTCGGAGTCGAAGTCGAGCATGTCAGTTAAGTCATTGATAGTGGCTACTAAGTGGGTGGTGGGTGGGCGGCGACTTTCTTCGTCATCTGCATCCCAATCCTGCCGGACATAGTTCGGCCAGGACTCTCCTAACAAGGAGAGAGACCTTAATGAGTTCAGTATGTCGCCGAACGGCGAGTGCTGAAAGATATCTGCGGAGGTAAACTCCATGATCGGCGCCCAATCGGATTCGATAGGCACGGGCACAGGCGGTTGGGAGTCTGTGGCCGGGGAGGAATCCGGTAGTTTGGCGTCACGGTTCTCGTGAAGGTAAGGTCGATACTCGGCTCGATCGCTGATGAGAGTGCGGCCTCCGTGGCGGGGTCTATCCGCCCGTCCATGAATGGCGCAGCTGGTTCCGAATTGAGGATCAGAGCGGTTGCCGGTGCGATCTCCTGAACATTGTCTGATGGTAGAGCTAGATCATACTCATCATGACCGTGTGGCGCACAAGGCAGGGGCTCGAATCCGTCAAAGATCAAGTCTCCGCGGATATCGGCCGTGTAGTTTAAGATTCCAAACCTGACCTGGTGGCCAGGGGCGTAACTCTCGATCTGCTCCAGATGGCCAAGCGAGTTGGCTCGCAGTGCGAAGCCGCCGAACACAAAGATCTGTCCGGGGAGAAAAGTGTCACCCTGGACTGCATCGCTATCGATGATCAAAGGAGCCATCAAGCCTAACGGCGACAACATAGAGGAACTCTCAATGAAAGCACCAATGTCGGTGTCAAAACTGGCGGATCTCGGGTAGGGGGTCCCGAACTGTGCGTCTAAGGCGGATGGTAACAGGAGGCAGGGGACACGATGTTTTACCTAGGTTTGGGCCCTCTTGATGGAGGTAAAACCCTATGTCCTGCTTGATTATTCTTGATAATATGATTAGTACAAGAGTTGATCCACCACGAGATCAGAGAGGCTAAACCCTAGAAGCTAGCCTATGGTATGATTGTATGTTGTCCTACGGACTAAAAACCTCCGGTTTATATAGACACCGGAGGGGGCTAGCGTTACACAAAGTCGGTTACAAAGGAGGAGATATACATATCCATATTGCCTAGCTTGCCTTCCACGCCAAGTAGAGTCCCATCCGGACACGGGACGAAGTCTTCAATCTTATGTCTTCATAGTCTAACAGTCCGGCCAAAGGATATAGTCCGGCTGTCTGGAGACCCCCTAATCTAGGACTCCCTCAGTCATGATCTTTAATTTTAATTTTAATTGTAGGTTCCCACTCATCATAAAGTTTTCTAGGGATAGAAACTTCCAACTCAAGTTTTTCTTCATAAGATTGCATCAAAGCATCAACGATATGTTTGGTAAAGGCTTTATTTTGACTATAAGCATGAGGAGAATTTAGCACGGATTGCAACAAGAAAATACAATCTATCAAAGATCAATTATCATAATTAAATTCCTTGAAATCCAAAATAGCGGGTTCATTGCTATTTAAAGTTTTAACCACTTCAATCCCACTTTTAACAATTTTTGCATCAAGATCTAAAGACTCTGAATTTTTGGAACGCCTTCTAGGTAAAGGTGGCTCATCTTCAGCCCCATCATTATCAAGATTCATATTGCAAAACAAAGATTTAATAGGGGACACATCAATTACTTTTAGATCTTCATCCTTATTATCATGAAAACTAGAAGAACACGCTTTAATAAAGCAATCTTTCTTAGCACTCATCCTAGCGGTTTTTCTTTGCACTCATCAATGGAAATTTTCATGGCTTTTAGGGACTCATTGATATCATGCTTAGGTGGAATAGATCTAAATTTCAAAGAATCAACATCAAGAGAAATTCTATCATCATTCCTAGCCAACTCATCAATCTTAAGCATTTTTTCTTCAATCAAGGCATTGAAAATCTTTTGCGAACTAATAAATTCTTTAATATAAGATTTAAAATCAGAGGGCATCTTATTAAAATTTCCATAAGAATTGTTGTAGGAATTACCATAATTATTAGAGGAATTACTAGGAAACGGCCTAGAATTAAAATTACCTCTATACGCGTTATTACCAAAATTGTTCCTACCAACAAAATTCACATCCATAGATTCATTATTATTCTCAATCAAAGTAGACAAAGGCATATCATTAGGATCAGTAGGAGCACTCTTATTAGCAAACAATTTCATAAGTTCATCGATCTTTCCACTCAAAACATTAATCTCTTCAATGCATGAACTTTTTTACTAGTAGATCTTTCAGTGTGCCATTGAGAATAATTAACCATAATATTATCTAGGAGTTTGGTAGCTTCTCCTAAAGTGATTTCCATAAAAGTGCCTCCCGCGGACAAATCTAAAAGATTTCTAGAAGCAAAATTCAATCCGGCATAAAAATTGTGTATAATCATCCATAAATTCAAACCATGTGTAGGGCAATTACGTATCATTAATTTCATCCTCTCCCAAGATTGCGCAACATGTTCATGATCAAGTTGCTTAAAATTCATAATATCGTTTCTAAGAGAGATGATCTTAGCGGGAGGAAAATACTTAGAGATAAAAGCATCTTTGCACTTATTCCATGAATCAATACTATTTTTAGGCAAAGACGAAAACCAAGCTTTAGCATGATCTCTAAGCGAAAACGGAAATAGCTTCAGTTTAACAATATCATTACCCACATCTGTCTTCTTTTGCATATCACACAAATCAACAAAGCTATTTAGATGGGTAGCAGCATCTTCACTAGGAAGTCTGGAAAACGGATCTTTCATTATAAGATTCAACAAAGCAACATTAATTTCTCAAGATTCAGCATGGGTAATAGGAGCAATCGGAGTGCTAATAAAATCATTGTTGTTGGTATTGTTAAAGTCACACAATTTAGTATTATCTTGAACCATTGTGTCAAGCAAGCAATCCAACACACAAGAAAACAAGAAATGGGCAAAAAGGCAAACAGAAAAAGAGAAGGGGAATGGAAAGAGAGGGAAAGAGGAAAAGAGGGCGAATAAAACGGCAAGGGTGAAGTGTGGGGAGGAAACGAGAGGCAAATGGCAAATAATGTAATGCGAGGGATAAGAGTTTGTGATGGGTACTTGGTATGTCTTGACTTGTGCTTGACTTGACTTGGCGCGAATCTCACAGCGCCAGAAATCCTTCTTGCTACCTCTTGAGCACTGCGTTGGTTTTCCCTTGAAGAGGAAAGGGTGATGTAGTAAAGTAGCATAAGTATTTCCCTCAGTTTTTGAGAACCAAGGTATCAATCTAGTAGGAGATCACGCTCGAGTCCCACGCACCTACACAAAGAAATAAGAACCTCGCAACCAATGCGATAAAGGGGTTGTCAATCCCTTCATGGTCACTTACGAGAGTGAGATCTGATAGATATGATAAGATAATATTTTTGGTATTTTTGATAAAGAGAAATAAAGATGCAAAGTAAAATAAATGGCAATAGAAATAACTAAGTGTTGGAAGATTAATATGATGGAAGATAGACCCGGGGGCCGTAGGTTTCACTAGTGGCTTCTCTCAAGAGCATAAGTATTATGGTGGGTGAACGAATTACTGTCGAGCAATTGATAGAATTGAGCATAGTTATGCGAATATCTAGGTATGATCATGTATATAGGCATCATGTCCGAGACAAGTAGACCGAAAAGATTCTGCATCTACTACTATTACTCCACACATCGACCTCTATCCGGCATGCATCTACAGTATTAAGTTCATAAGAACAGAGTAATGCTTTAAGTAAGATGACATGATGTAGAGGGATAAACTCATGCAATATGATATAAACCCCATATTTTTATCCTCGATGGCAACAATACAATACATGTCGGTTCCCTTTCTGTCACTGGGATCGAGCACCGCAAGATTGAACCCAAAGCTAAGCACTTCTCCTATTGCAAGAAAGATCAATCTAGTAGGCCAAACCAAACTGATAATTCGAAGAGACTTGCAAAGATAAACCAATCATACATAAAAGAATTTAGAGGAGAATCAAATATTGTTCATAGATAATCTGGATCATAAACCCACAATTCATCGGATCTCGATAAACACACCGCAAAAGAAGATTACGTCGAATAAATCTCCAAGAAGATCGAGGAGAACTTTGTATTGAGATCCAAAGAGAGAGAGAGAGAGAGATAAGGAGACATCTAGCTAATAACTAAGGACCGGAGGGTCTAAAGTAAACTACTCACACATCACCGGAGAGGCCATGGAGTTGATGTAGAGGCCCTCCATGATTGATGCCCCCTCCGGTGGAGCTCTGGAAAAGGCCCCAAGATGGGATCTCTTGGGTACAGAAGGTTGCGGTAGTGGAATTAGGTTTTCGTGGTGCTCCTGGATGTTTGGGGGGTACGTGGATATATATAGGAGGAAGAAGTACGTCGGTGGAGCAACGGAGGGACCACAAGGGTGGAGGGCGCGCCCCTGCCTCGTGGCTTCCTCCGTTGTTTCTTGACGCTCACTCCAAGTCTCCTGGATCATGTTCGTTGAGAAAATCATGTTCCCGAAGGTTTCATTCCGTTTGGACCCCGTTTGATATTCCTTTTCTTCGAAACCCTAAAATAGGAAATAAAAACAATTTGGGCTGGGCCTCCAATTAGTAGGTTAGTCCCATTAACATCCAAAATAGATAATATAACAGCATGGAGCAATCAAAAATTATAGATACGTTGGAGACGTATCAGGGAGCCCAGGGCTCTTAGTTGAGAAGAAGGATGGATCATTGAGAATGGTTGTTGATTATCGGGCATTAAATGAGGTGACAATCAAGAACAAGTACCCACTACCGATGATCAACGATTTGTTTGACCAGTTGCAAGGAGCTAAAGTATTCTCCAAGATCGATCTTCGATCAAGATACCACTAGTTGAAGATTTGGGAACAGGATATACCTAAGACAACTTTTACCACCAGGTACGGGATGTATGAGTACACGGTCATGTCATTTGGATTGACTAATGCCCCTGCCTATTTTATGAGTATGATGAACAAGGTGTTCATGGAGTTTCCGGATAAGTTTGTAGTGGTGTTCATTGATGATATTTTGGTATACTCGAAGAATGAAGAGGAACACAAGGAGAATTTGCGTTTAGTTCTCGAGAAACTCGGTGAACATCAGCTATATGCCAAGTTGAGCAAGTGTGAGTTTTGGTTGAAGGAAGTTGGATTTCTTGGGCATGTTATATCATAAGAAGTGATGTCTACTACACAACCTTCTTCTTGTAGACGTTGTTGGGCCTCCAAGTGCAGAGGTTTGTAGGACAGTAGCAAATTTCCCTCAAGTGGATGACCTAAGGTTTATCAATCCGTGGGAGGCGTAGGATGAAGATGGTCTCTCTCAAGCAACCCTGCAACCAAATAACAAAGAGTCTCTTCACTACAAAAAAATACACATCCATGACATTTTGGGCCGAACGAAAAAAAATTGTCATACATATGACACTTCTATGACGATAATTGTGACAAAACCCGGTATCATCATAGATGTGGTGGGCTCCTACTTCTATGACAAAAAATCATGACGGAAAATGGGCTTTTCGTCCTGGGCGGGCCGGAGACGCAGCTGCATGACATTCTTTGGGCCGTCCATGACAGAAAAAACCATGGTAGAAGCGAGGGCGAGGAAAATTTCGGGGAGTTCCCGGTTACGGTGGGAGGTCGGGGCCGAGCGATGCGCGTTTCTCTCGTACACGTACACGCGTGTGTACGAGGCGTTGGCTCTAACTGAACCCGAGCGAGGCGTTGTGCTCTAACTGAACCTGAGCGATTGCACTGCAGGCTACACGTTACTGAACCCGAGCGATCGATCGATGGCTGTTAACTGAACTCGATCGAGCGATTCCTTCGCTGCTGCTGCTAACTGAAGCCGATAGATGGGATGAACAGTGAGTGTTGCGGGGGGTTTGGATGAACAATGAGCGGTGGCGTTGCCTCTGGATGAACAAGACCCCGTGGTGTGGTGGAGGGCTGGATAAACAGTAGATGGTGGAGGGGTGCCTGTGGAGGGGTGGATGAACAGGACCCCGTGGTGTGGAGGGCTGGATGAACAGTAGACGGTGGAGGGGTGGTTGAACAGGACCCCGTGGTGTGGAGGGCTGGATGAACAGTAGACGGTGGAGGGGTGCCCGTGGAGGGGTGGTTGAACAGGACCCCGTGGTGTGGAGGGTTGGATGAATAGTAGATGGTGGAGGGGTGGTTGAACAGTAGCCGGTGGAGTAGCGCGCGGTGGAGGCTGGATGAACAGGAGCCTGTGGAGGCTAGATGAACAGGAGCCCGTGGAGGCTGGAGGATGTCGACGGTGGAGATGAACAGTATCCCGTGGAGTCCCGTTTTGTGGTACGCCACACCCCTCCCGATGAACAGGACCCCCGTTTCGACCTAGCGCTCCAACACAAGTCCGTTTCCTCCGTTTTGCGGTATGCCACACCCCTCCCGATCAACAGGACCCCCGTTTCAACCGTAGGAGGTCCGTTTCCTCCGTTTTGCAGTACGCCAGACCCCTCCCGATAAACAGGATCCCGTTTCAAACATGGCCGATCAAACACAAGGCCGTTTCCTCCATTTTGCGATACGCCAGGCCTCGTTTCCATCGCCTGTTCCGTCCAAGCCCTCCTGATGAACACGACCACACATTCCGTTCCGACCCAGCCGGTTGGCTCCCACGCATTCCGTTGCCTCCCCATGAACACGACGCATTCCGTTGCCTCCCCATGAACACGATGACGGCGCTATTTCTCCATTCCGACCTAGCCATGTACACGAGCCCTGGCCATACGTATGCGTGAGTAGGCGTTCGAGACCCCGCCCATATGTACACATACGTGGCCGTATTTTCTTTCTTGCACCCTGGCCGCTGTACGTACGTGTACATGCTACGTGTGCGCCTCTACTACGACACGTGCGCGCCTCTACTACGACACGTGCGCGCCTCTACATCGACCAGTATGTACGTACACGTTCACGACCAGAATAACAACGCTACGTACGCTTCGACCAGGTGGGGCCCGACTGTCAGGCACTTCCTTACCTGCGAAGATGTAGCTGGTGGGTCCCAGCAGTCAGGGGGCGAATCGTTTTTTTTGCCTAGACGCACTTCCTTGCGTGCGAAGATGTAGCTGGTGGGTCCCAGCAGTCATGAGGAAACGTTTTTTTCGTGAAATACAGTGGCCCGTCCGGTGGGTCCCAGCTGTCAGGTGGAGGAATCATTATTTTTCGTGTAATAAGGAGGTACTTCCTTGCTGCCGCCGTGGACCCAGCTGTCAGCCTCTCCATGTACAGTCCATGTCCGATGGAAGTCGTTCCTTGACCACGTTGACCACGCCGCGCCGAGAGCACCAGGGCTGTGCACATCGGCGAGGCCTAGGAAGGGGACAACACGGATGCAGGGAATACTTGGCAGTTGTTTCCCACGCGGAGGGGAGTACGACTGTACGAGGGTTTACTGGTTCCTCTGCCGTCACCAGAGAATAACAGCAGGTGTGGGTGAGTAGAGGGATGGCTAGGCCAGCGATAGGAGTATGGTTGGGCGGTGAGGCCTGCACGGCAGCACAGCCGGCCGCGAGGAGGAGGGAGCAGGCAGTCCCACCGGCGCTTGTTTGAGCGGCTGGAGCAGGAAGAGCAGAGATTGAAGAAGCACGACGGCCGTTGGATGGACATCCAACAATCAGTGCTTGTGTGTCAACCTTTTTTTAGGAAAGCCTCAAATCTGTGGAAAACAACATACAGCCCATCTGCCATTATTTCTAATAATTTACAGCCCATTTGCTAATTCCTAAGGTGTTTTTTGGATCCCATATTCTTTTTGTTAGCATTACAGCCCATATTGTGGCAACGGTTAAAAAATTATACGAAATTTTGCATATTTCGGTGCGGTCCGAACTGTTTTTAATCCCAAAATTTTGACTCACATTCAAACTGATTTAAAAAATAAATGTATATCAATATAAAATCTAACAAATTCTCCACGCATAAAAATTAATGTAATTTAAAATCTTGAAATGAAAAAAATATATTTGAAACTAATTGCCGGTTTGATGTGTTTTAAAAATGTACAACCCATTTCTCATTACTGATGGTCCATTTTCTCGGCCAGCCGAATGAAAGCTCTCCTCGTCTTGAAAGATTTGCAGCCCAACAGGCCTGACAAAGCGACTTACTTGGCAAATCACAAAAAAACTGGGTTGTAGCCGTGGACCCAGCTGTCAGCCTCTCCATGTACAATACTCTTCCGATGGAAGTCGTTCCTTGACCACGTTGACCACGCCGTCTGGAGAGCACCACGGCGGTGGACGATGGTGAGGCCTAGGAAGGGGACGACGCGGCAGTGGAAGCCCGCACGGAGAGGACTACGAGGGTTCACTGCTTCGGCTGCGGTGTGAGGTTGTCATCGCCGCAGGGCCTGGCCAGCGGTGGGAATAGTAGGGGGTGGTGAGGCCTCTGCGGCAGCACAGCCGACCATGAGAGGCAGGAGCATGCGGCACGACCGACGCTGCTTTGGGCGGCTGGAGCAAGAAGACCAGAGGTTGAAGAAGCACTACGCCCGTTGGATGGACATCGTACAGTCACTGGAGCTAGAATCGTTCATATTGACTAAGTTGACAAAGCCCTTCGTCCCCCTCAACTTAGTAGGCCCACAAGTCAGCCTCCCAGCAAGGTGGGTCCCAGCTAGCCGGGGGACTATTCATTTTTTTGTGCGTAATAAGGAGGCACTTCCAGTGGGTCCGAGCTGACAGCGGGGGGAACGTTTTTTTCGAAATACGGTGGCCCGTCCGGTGGGTCCCAGCAGTCAGGGGGAAACGATTTTTTTCGCAAAATACTGGAGGCCCGTCCGGTGGATCCTTGCTGTCAGGTGGAGGAATCATTATTTTCCGCATAATAAGGAGGACTTCCTTGCTGCCGCCGTGGACCCAGCTGTCAGCCTCTCCACGTACAGTCCATGTCCGATGGAAGTCGTTCCTTGACCACGTTGACCACGCCGCGCCGAGAGCACCAGGGCGATGGACGACGGCGAGGCCTAGGAAGGGGACGACGCGGAGCCGGTGAAGACGGGGCAGTGGATGCCCACGCGGAGAGGAGTATGAGGGTTCACTCGTTCGGCTGCGGTGTGAGGCTGCCGTCGCTGTAGGGCCTGGCCAGCGGTGGGAATAGTAGGGGGCAGTGAGGCTTCTGCGGCTGCACAGCCGGCCACGGGAGGCAGGAGCAGGCGGCACGACCGGCGCTGCTTTGGGCGACTGGAGCAAGAAGACCAGAGGTTGAAGAAGCACTACAGCCGTTGGATGGACATCATACGGTCACTGCAGCTAGAATCGTTTATATTGACTAAGTTGACAAAGCCCTTGGTACATCAACTTAGTAGGCCCACAGGTCAGCTTCTGAAACGGTGCGCCCCAGATGTCAGAGGGGGGAATCATTTTTTTTGGGCGGGTGAAGCTAGAATATCCGAGATTGAAGAAGAAGCACGGCATCCGTTGGATGGACATCCAACCGCCACTGCTGCTCGAACCGTGTGTTGACTATAAGTTGACAAAGCCTTGCATACTCGTCAACTCTGTTTTTTAGGGGACACGTCAACTTAGTAAGGCTAGAAGTGTGTGCTAGAGAACTTATAGCCCATTTGAGATTTGTAAGAATGTGTAGCCCATTTTTGAATTCTAATGGAATTTACTACAGCCCATTTACAGTTTGTTAAAAGTACAACCCATTTCAACCAACCGTTCAAAATAGAATTCAATAAAATCTCCCACATTTTGATGTGATCCGAAATATTTTTATCGCGAAATTTCTAGTCAGATTAAATACAACTTCAATATAAATTTATATTACGTAAAAATCCAACAAAACATTGCGCTCGCAACAATTAATGAAATTAAAATTTTCAATATCCAAAAATAATATTTTATAAAGTAATCACGTGTTTGGTGCATTTTTTTATAGTTACTGCCCAGTTTTTATAATTACATCCCATTTATTATTTCTTAAAGCCCATTTTCTTGTTAAGCCTAATGCATCCCTCCTAGGAAAGATTTGCAGCCCAGCGGGGCGGAGAATAACAACTTGACCTTGCCTGGGTATTCCTAAAAAAAGTATAGTTGGGCTAGCCATTTTCAGCTTGAAAAAAATTAATATCTGGGCTGGATATCTGGCCTGGGCTAGACGAGCCATAGCCCGCCCAGTTAATACCTGCAGCAATGTTTTCGTTGTTGTTCAGAGGAGAAAAATTAATATCTGGGCTAAACATCAAAAAACTCTGCAGTGCTCACACCTCAAAAACACAAATACTGCTCGAGCTGCTTGGTCCCAGCTATCGGCCGCTTCTTGTGCAATTCTCTCATTTATTGACTACTACATAGGTTGACAATGGTGTGGGACCGTGATGTCAGGAAACCAGGGGGAAGCAAAATAAATTACTCCAGCGAGCGCTTCCACCTCTGCCTTGTTGTCTCCCGTGGAAACCCCTTTCCTCCCTTTTTTTGCTCGGGCAAGGACCAATGCATGCAGCACGTCCATGCGGTTATTAGGCAAGAAATAAAAGCGCTTTGCATGCTATGAATTATGATGGCCTGCATGGGTAGCTAATAAGGCATCTTCTTAACTGCTATGATTAAATGTTGTGTTTAGAAGAGAGAAATATTCTTCTTTTCCACCAATTTGCTTGCACTTAGGTCGTGATGCACCTTCTAATGCGACTTATTCACCTAGACGGAGGGAGTATAGTTTTATACATACATACATACATATATATATATATATATATAATAAGGAGGCACTTGCGTACGTGAGGCTATGGACCTGGTGGGTCCCCATTGTCATCCTCTCCAAGTGAAGTCATCTCCTCGACCGCGCGCGCTTTCCGCCCAAAACAGTCAGCGCCGCCCGCCCCGCTTCCCGGTGCAGGCGATTGCTCTGCCTTCAAACGACACAAGTGTCGTCCGTCCGTCCATCTGCCGCCCACATTAATGATACACGGTTGCCGAGGTGGCTACTCCGGCGCCACACGTCCGTCCCTCCACCTGCCCACCATTGCTATATAAACTGCTGCGCTGGCCATAGCTGCAGTCATCCGCATCCGTTCCCTTTCTCCTGTCCACACCACTACTGCCCACCATGGATTCCTCGTGCTCTAGCGCTCTTCGGGACGGGCGGACGATAGACCACAAGAAGATGGCAGCCATTGCTGCCGACCGGCGGGCCGGCAGGCAGCCGGAGGACGACGACGTCCCAATGGAGAACATGGTAGTCGACGATCCGGCGCCAACCCCCTCCTCCGCGCCATCCTCACTGGTGCATTGTACCATGACCATCGGTGAGGCCCGTGCCCAATATATGGACTGTGTGAGGCAGATGCGTCAGGAGCAGTTCCGAGAGGCGCAGGCCGACGCCGCCTACAACCACCATCTCCTCCAGGAGCACCTGCATGCGGAGGAGCAGATCACCGTGGAGCGGGCGGAGCGGGAGGCGCTGCTCGACTCGTACTGCTCCGCCCGCAAGGGCCGCCTCAAGCGCTGGCGGTACCGCATGCAGGTGGCGGAGGCTGCGGCCGCCTACAAAGAGGCTTGCAAAGAGGGCGATGAAGCGGGCGAGGCGCTGTTTGGCGAGACCGAGGACGAGGCAGAGGACAATGCCGGCTCCGACGAGTCCCCGCTCCGCTGGCGTCGACGAGGCCCTGCTCCGCCGAGGCCCCGCAGCACCAACAACGAGGCAGAGGATACCGCCGGCTCCGCTGAGGCCCCGCCATGCCAACAACGAGGCAGAGGACATTGACGGCTCAGCCGAGGCCCCACCCCGCCGGCAACGCGGGGGAGGATTTCCACCGCTCCGCTGCAGCGCCGCCCACTAGCAACGAGACAGAGGACATTGCCGGCTCTGCCGAGGCTCACCCCGCTGCCAACGAGGCCGCGCCACACAAAAAACAAGGAAGAGTAGAACACGGTAGGTCGCCGCCACTCGGGTCCAAGTAAGGCCACCGCTGCTATCCTCCTGTTGAAGCCAAGCTAGGCGGGTTGACCATTGACGGCCGGTTAGCTTCTTGGCGGCAACATGGAGTCGGGGAGTTCTGCTGGAGAATAACGCTGCTTCTACTTAACTGCTGGTGCAGTTGGCTGACTGACACGTGGGCCCAACAGGCCACATGTCAGTTACGCAACTGCACCTGCAGTTAAGTCACTGAAGCTTCTGTTCGTCTCAGCGGGACACAGGTGGGTAGCTTCGGTTAATTAAGTATACCTCCAGTGCACCCCTTTTTAGTTGAAGAATGTATGAAATGTAATGAAATCTGGCATGTTTATATGAAATCCGACCGTGTATGATTGAATTTATTTCGATTAGTTCGAATTCCTGTATCACTGTCATTGGATGAACATGCAAAACAATACGTACTAGCATTATTCCCAGGGTGATCACCTCGTTTGCAGCAGTTTCACATGTACTCCCTCCGGTCCTTTCTAGTCGGCATACAAGTTTTGTCTGCAGTCAAAGTATCTCTACTTTGACCAATCTTATACAAAAAAGTATGCACTTTCACAACATGCAAAGTAAAAAGGAATAGAAGGAGTACAACGAGTTTGAGCAGCTTTTTAGCGTTTCTATACATTGCAATCAAACACACAAGCCTAGCAATTCATAGAGAACATTCAAAACAATCGATGATTATGCATCTCAGCGACTCACATGTCAGAGGCAATATTTACTTCACAACTAAAGAATAAAGAAAAAAATGATCGACGCTGCTGACAGCAAAGGGCGTCCCATTCGAAAATATCAAATGCATGTCTTGCTAAAATCAATGAGCAAAATTTGACAAGGTTGTCCCATTCCAAAATGTCAAATGCCTACGATTGTGGAATGGAAAGGGTTTGCCATCAGTTCGGACATTAACATGGCACCTCGTGCTAAAAAAACCAGCTGTTCTTTTGTGTAGTTCCACCAAAATCAACCAAATTCGCGCGTAGCTTGTATGATTTCGCCCTTATATGTTGCAACGCCTTGAACTTATCGGCACCTCCTTTCTTGTGGTGGAAATGAATGATTCGATGTATTCATGAATATTTTGTGCAGTTCCCATTGAAATCAAGCTGAGCACCCCTGTTTGCACAAATACAAAAAAGTGATTAGTATAGAGCAAACTGTACTATGAATTGATAGTTTTAACAGGCACATACATGGTCCATGTAGAGCACACTTTTTGAAAAATGGAACTCACCAGAAAGAATCCTAGAACAACATTATACTCGTGCATCACAGCAAAAAATGGAGATTTTGTTAGTCCTTCTGAGCTGAAGTTAGTTTGGTCTTGTGGGGAGTAATGTAACCATCCTTCAACTGCTCCTTCTGATGATAAGATAGACAGGGCTTCTTCATCCTGGCATAATTGGAACTAGTCACTTCACGTACTCCATATTCTTCTTCAGAGGAAGATGATCCTGTTGTGCAAAGACAAGAGGACTACTAAATGCTAGCATCATTGTTTGCTCAAAAAAAGGAAAGGAAATATTTAAAACATCACAGATGAAGCACTTCTCAAGGACAATACTACTTTTTCATGACAGTATCTAAACAGTAGCACAACACCAATAGAGATGACAAAGCTCAATCATATGGATGAAATCAGTGGGCGAGTACCAACCTTTGTCAGGAGGCTTATTGTGTAGATAATACAGATGAAGCAATTCTCCGGAACCATCTGTTGCTATCTACGATGGTGGCCATGCTTACTATATACTCCTCGATTAGTTTAATGGTTCCAACATCTTCTTGTGTAGTTCCACTAAAATATATGGTATCTTCAAAGAAGATCCCTGTTTGCACAAGTAGAGATAATTACATATAACATTAAGAGTGGCATCAAATCAGTGGCAAAACAATTGCTCGTTCCAGCCATAGTAATAAATTAAGATGCAAAACTATATCATTACTTGTGTCATCACAGTTCTAGTGCTTCATTACAACACCGGGAGTTGATTTTTGTTTTTCTTCCCCTTGTTCCTCCCCTTCATCACTTGGTTCAATAACAAACAAGCTACGCCTTCAATGTAAGATTTGGCATGTCAATTAGGGAGCACAAGTATAGTACTATACTTAATTTTCTGATGAAAGTGGCAAAATACAGACCAGCAGTTGTGAAATATCCTTATCTTACCTCAATGGGATATTACGGTGCACATACAGATTGGAAGTCTTGTCTCCATTTGTGCAGTTCACTAAAATCAAGCAACATTATCGTACAAGTAGCACAACATATGAATGCACACTGCAGAATCATGTGAAAGAAGGCTAGTACTGACCTCTCATGATGCGGAATTCAAACAACTCACAAGAAGAAGATCTGAGCCAAATCCGCCTTAACGGATAGGAAGTAAGATATCTTGTGTAGTTCCACTAAGATCAAGCAATCAAGCAACGTTGTCGGTGTGACATTTTGGTTGAACTGCACAAAACACTCTTAAAACAAAAGTGTTTTGTGTAGTGCAACAAAAGGTCACAATGGCAATGAGGTGAAGCAGATAACCCTGTTTACACAGAGGTGCAAAGGAAACAATTAGTGGTCAATAACGATGGATGACACAAAAGCCAACAAAAAGAAGCATCTACCTTATCTAAATGGGAAAGAAAGCAAGACAATAGTATTTCTCAAACGGTGGCATTGATTAATATTAACATAGAGATTATATTAACAATAAAATTTGTTGAACATGTAATTTGCTTTTAACTGTGGCATTGCATCAATTTTACAGCGGCATTATTAGAGGATGTTTGTTTACAGGGTCATTTTGGTGTAGGGACTAAAAAAACTCCGTGTCAGTCCCATCTAAACCAAAGAGGAGGGACTTTTAGGGACTAAAAGTGGGCATTTGGGACTAAAGAAAGAAGACCCCGAGGGAGTCTTTTTGGGACTTTTTCCAACAGTTGCCCCTGCCACGCATCGCACCTTGTCTCTATTAGTTCATTACTAAGGGCAACATGGTCTTTTAGCATGTTATTTAATAACCTCTAGTCCATGTTTAGTCCTTGGAACCCAGCAGGTAGGGACTAGGGAGTTTTTAACCAAACAGGGCCTTATAGTAACAACAGCTAATGAGTTGCATGGGACAGTGGACGCACCATGTGCATCTACCGATGTACTGTGGTCATGCACAGTTTGTTGCAACAAAGAACAAACAACCAAGGAGCATATTTGTGTTGGTCCCAGTTTTGTTATCTTTAAACGCCTTTCCCTATGTGAGCGCAGCAAATCTAGTCCTGCTCAAACTCTACAGCCTTGTCCCTTCCTTTCCTTTTTGAACTAGTACTTTCGCCCCTTCCTTTCCCCTTTGAACCACGTCCTAGATTTATGTGATACAACTTTCCCCACTACTTTCCCCCATTCCTTTCCTCTTTGAACCACGTCCTAGATTAATGCTATACAACTTTCCCCCTTCATTTCCTCTTTGAACCACATCCTAGATTCATGCTATATACAACTTTTCCCACTACTTTCCCCCACTCCTTTCCTCTTTGAACCACGTCCTAGATTCATGGTATACATGCAGCTAGAGCAATGCATGTGGAGTAAGTAAATTATACCTTAAGGTTCTTGGGGCATGGTTCGGTGGGCGACGGGACGACGGCGAAGAAGAAGGGGTCGGAGGCCCTCCCGCGCCGCCGCTGGGTGGAAAGTGAACAGCTACGCCGGTAGTCCCTCGCCGACGGCAATAGCATTAAGCCTCCTGCCCTTCCCGGCGGACGGATCCTACCGGCTCTTTGAGTAGCAGTGAGGGGAGAGAGAGGCCAACAAAGTCTTGTTTAGATCTGGAGAGGGCGAGAGAGTGTGAAGAGAGCAACTACAAGCGCTGAGGCTCCAGCAGGAGAGGGCGAGAGAGTGTGAAGAGAGCGACTACAAGCGCTGAGGCTCCAGCGTGTATATATATACTGCAGAGAGAGTGTGAAGTGTGCAAACCCTAGAAAACATTTTGACCAGTCAAAGAATCCTCCTGGCACAAATTATGCTCAAGTGTAGTTATCGAACCCGAGACCTCAAGTTTGATGAGCGAACAGGCTAACCAGCTACACAACCCTCCCGTTATGTTCAACGAGAGGGAAATAACGTTTTATACATTCCTGCATTCGTGTGACAAGCATGCCGTGTTTTTTTGTGTGTGTGGGAGTCATTGGGATTTCAATCATAATCGTGTCATGTGGCTTTGGTGGTAAGACTATCCACAGTGGTGCAGAAATAATGCAGCCTTAGTCACCTTACCTCTCTCCATGTAGTACGTTGGGTCCCACCAGTTAGAGGGTGAAACAAACAAATTAATAAGAAAAATTAAAAGCGCCAGCGGTGTATCTTACCTCACACATCTCGCTACTGCTCGGGAACACTGTCCAATTGATCCCTTTGTTCGCTCACGTACTATTTTAAGTGAATCCTTATTATAACATGCACACAAACTTTGGCACTTGTATTCGACTTAAGTCAGTGTGCCACCGTATCTCGTATACTTACTACTCCCTCCGTCTAGGTGTAATAAGTCACGTTAGAAGGTGCAACGGGACCAAGGTGTGTGTGTGTGTGTTAGAGAGAGCGACAGATCGGCCTACTCCTACAGAGAGATGTTGTGTAGTGTACGATTTTAGCCGCGAGAGTCGGTGCATCCTCTCGTTTCCGGGCGTGTCCGGTAGGAACATGCGGACAACTGCCACGCCCGCTCCTGACCAGCCTGGCCCAACCAAAGCCCCTCCATCACCCGCGCGCGCTTCCCGCCTAAAACGGTCAGCGCCGCTCTAAAGAATCGGTGCCGCATTCATGCCCGGGCAGAGCGGACGCGACCTCTCACTGGCGCAAGAGTGATGGTTGCTTCATCCGTCCAACTAACTGATGGGTCTATGTGATTTGTCGGCTCATTGGCCTATGCAAAGAAGTAGAGAAATATCCACAGGGAGTGATGTGGGCAGCTGGAGCAGTGGTGCAAGCCGGCTGTAAAGGGAGTCGTACCTGAGGGACGTAGCTCAACCTTGATGAGGGCGGCGGGAGGCGGCAACTGCCCACGTCATGGCAGTGAGCAAGGGACGAAGGCAACCTCATCAGCTTTGTGAGAGAGAACAGCGGGGACCCCTGATCGGGACGTGCCGACAGTGGGTTTTCGCCGTCGGTAACGGCCACCGCATCTACACTAAGCATCCACCCCTTCCCCAAGCGGACGTGATCCGCCAGGATGTTAGAGATGTGGCCACAGTCGTTTTGTGCGAGAGAGTGTGAAGAGAGCAACCCCAGCAAGCAACCGTGTAGGCTGGCCCGTCCTAACTATGTATAGCGGAGCGGTTTCCTTTTCTCTCCATATGAACCTATCATATTGCATACGTGCTAGTGAATAAAAAAACTTTATTTATAAATGACGTGGCACCTACTACTCGTTCTCCTATAACCTTGCGCTTGGCATCTCCAAAATATTAACCTTGCGATTGGCTCTTCGCCTCTTCGGGAAGTCAAGCAATAACGGTAGTGCAGTATATATCGTTCTGGATATATGAGACCAAATGAAATGATGCACATCCACCACGTGGGCGAGGGTCGAGGGGCGGGGGAGAGTGCTACATACGGAGCAAAATGAGTGAATCTACACTCTAAAATACATCTATATACATCAGTGTTTGGAGTATGTACTAGTAGTTCATATTGAAATCTACTAAAGGACATATATATTCCAAACAATATGATATAATCTCTATAACCAAGGTAGTAGGAACGAGGAGTAAACGGAGGGAGTAGTAAATTTTTCTCCTCGTCCTGTGAGCCACCGCGCACATGGGCGAGGCAGCGGGCGTAAGGCGTAGTAAGCAAGCTTCACCTCATCCTACGAGCCACCGCGCCCGTGGGCGGGGGAGACGGCGTACTAAGCAAGCTTCTCCTTGTTCTGCGAGTTGACGGGACACATCAAAAGTACTCCAGTGTATGGAGCCTTGCCTCTAAGGTAGGCCCCACATGGTTTGCCTCTTTTTTTAACATAACACGTCAAATCGCAATTTGTTTGTTCATCCGTGGTAGAAGATCCTCCCTCCACCAAGTGGACAACCAATACACGTGCCAAATTACCATGTGGGCTGCCTTTTTCGTTCAGAAATGAGATCCACCGTGTACCCGCGCGGGTGTGGTTGGGAAAGAGACGGGAGTACGTGCGCCGTGCATGCACCTCTTCTCTCCGTGCACGTCCCCCACCTACATGGGTGTGTGAGAGAGATACAAACCGCGTTCGTGAGTGTTTTTTGTTTTGGGGTGGGGGTGGGGTGGGGGTTGATTTCGTGAATTATTTGTGGGAATATGTGTCAATGACATCTCAAACAAAATTGTGCATGCAATGTGTGTGAAATGGAGGCCTATCCATATCATACATAGAGGGTCGGGCAATCCACGAGAAGAGAGGGAGGGGTCATAGCTATTGATAGAGTCGAAGAGAGGATCAAGTGGGTGGGTGCGAGATCGATGAAGAGAGCCATCGAAATTGTGTGTGTGTACAAGTCAAAGATATAGGGCGACTGGCCTACCGGAACGTTAGAGGGCACTCATCAAGTTTGTGTGTGGCAGGGAGACATGACTAGAGAGCTCGATGTATCAGTGTGTGGGGGGAGGGGGTGGTGGGAGGGGTAGGCAAAGGCCTAACTATAGAGGTAGAACGACTCATATATGTTTTGAGAAGGAGAGACCCAGCTATGTCTTGAGGGAGATTGATCGACATCCATACATAACTGAAGGACGGGAAATATGATGGGAGAGAGAGAGGAGAGAGGGAGGGAGGGAGAGGGGTAGAGTGCTGGATGGGTGATGGAGTTGCTTCTCGAAGATGGTGGGAGAGGCCTACTAGACAAACTGAGGGTGGAACTGCAATGTTATCAATAAGAGTGGGGATGTGTTTCTATGTGTTCCTGTGCGTGATAGATCTGTCGGGACGCATCCATGGATTATGAAGGGGAACCATGTGTTTGGTAAGCAAACCTAACTTGATCGGTAGATCAATTGTTGTTTGTCGGAGGAAGGGAGAGACACAACTAATGAGGTAGATCGATTGATGTGTGGGTAAAAATGAGTTATAAGGACCTAGCTAGCTATATGTATAGCGAGAGATCGGTCGGTGTATGTCCATTTGTTAGAGGCAAATAAGGCCCAGCGAGATGGATAGACAGAGAGAATGGAGCTAGGAGGTGGTGCGAGAGGCCCAACTACTAGCTAGATAGGGGGATAAGTGTGCGGTTGTGAGAGCGATGAAAAGAGGGGCGAGAGTTTACACGTGTGTCTGACCGTATGAGAGACACGAGGCAAGGACACATAAAGGAGGAGATTGAAGGTATGTTTGTATGTTGTAGGCAGGCATCGCTGGAGAGGTTTATCGATCGGTGTGTGCCGGAAAGGAGTTGTGGAGACTCTGGGAGAATGACCTAAAGAAAAAAAATGAGTGTGCCCGGTGGATAGAATGTCGAGGGAGGGGGAGGGCGAGGAGGGCGTGTGCATGCACGAGAGAAAGTTAGTGGTAGCTACAAAGGTTAGAGGATTGTGTGGGTGTAAGAGACTAACAAAGATCATAATTTGATATGAAAGCGGATTCATATATTTGAATAGGAGATCATAGTGTTTTAAACATTGCATGCATAAATATAGCGGTGATACACGTGTTGTGCACATGTTATACCATAATGTGATAATGCATGGCGTTTGCAACTCACAGCTAAATGTCGAACAATCTAAACCATACTATACATCAAACAATCTCACATTATATTTGAATTTGTGATAATGTGTAGCGTTTGCAGCTTACAACTAAATATCGAACAATCTAAACAATACTATATATCGAACATTCTCACATTTTATTTGAATTTGTGGTAATGTGTGGTGTTTGCAACTCACATCTAAATACTTGTAGGCGTAGGGGGCGGGGCACCATACATAATGTGATAAAAACATTATACATATGAGACATGGTTTAGATTATGAAGATCTAGCTAGAGCTAGAAATGTAATGTGATTTGAAATCAAAATAAAGTTGATTCAAAAATCTAGTTTGAGTTCATATAGTACACATAGTTCATATGTAACTCGAGACTAATCATGTGGTGTGCTGTGAAGATAATACACAAACGATGGTTTAACTTCACAATAATGAAGATTGTAGATCTTATTAAAACATATAAACGAATTCAAATGCTTTGACTTCACAACAATCATTACTGTAGATCTTATTCAAATAGAGAAATGAATTCAAATTTAGTTCATATTGAAGTGGTAGTATATACGTTTGGAATGCACTAAAATGTTCATTTGAGTAGTAGGTTGCATGCATTATACACGTAGCAAAATATTTTAATTGAACATAACATGAATTCGAAGTTTTGAATGACATTTGTAGGGCGCATTGATTTGGTATAGTACGCGTTAGGCTTGTCCAGAAATTTCAACCCGCGCCTTGTTAGCCCGAAATATTTAAGATATATCTTTGTCTTGTTGTGCTCTGAAAACTCCCTCCATCTCAACCCGTGCCTTGCTTTTCCGAAATTACAACGCGCGCGAAGACTCCCAACTCCCGTGAAATCCCGACACGCAAAATGCCCGTGGTACCCCTGAACCGAAAGAACCACCTCAAATCGGTGGGAGTACTTTCATAACTTACCCCACATTTCGGACAAGCGCGTCTCTAAGCCATGGTTCCCCACTGCCATCCCATCCGCCCACCCATTCGTACACCGAGGCCGCGAAACCCGCGATGAAACCCCACACCCTGATCCGTCCGCAACCCAGCCGAAGCCTCTTCCCCGACGACGTCGTCCACAGCAACACCTTGACGTCCCTCATTCACCATACCGGATGAGGATCCGTCGTCGATCTCATCGTCCCGCTGGTTCATCCACCCCGTCCTCCACCTCCAAGGAGCTGCCCCGACGTTCCCCTCGTCTTTCGCGCCACCTCCATTCCCACACCGCCGTCTTCACCTGCACCACCGGAAGAGCATCATCATCATCGTTTCCTGGATGAAGCTGCGACCTAATCGGCACCACCAAAGAGGTTGTACACTAATCGCCGCATTTTCTTCTTGTTTCGATCTCACGGTGCTGCCGGCGCTCGGTCCCTAGCGGACACGACGCGGCTCCATCCACGGCGGCGTCGCCGGCCACTTCCTCCACGGCGTCGCTCCCTCGGTGATGACGTCCACATCAGTAGGACCTGCTGTTGCTTTAGCTCTCGCTCACGCTGCTGCTCTGCTCTTGCTCTCGGTCCCCTGCCTGGTCTGCTCTTGCTATTGCTGTTGCTCGCGCTGCTGCTCTCGCTCTTGCTCTTGCTTGCGATACTTCTCCGATTTAGCTACACTTCACTCTGATGCCGTCGGGGTGAAGGAAGAACCAGCCGCAGCGGGGAGGGGGGCTCGCCGGAGAGGTACCCAACTATCTATCTTAGGGTTCAGGATGGCAGCGATGGTCGCAGGCGGTGGCGGGGCGTTGGCGGGGCGGTGGCGTGGGGATCGCCGGAGAAAAAGCTCGGCACGGGGGGGCCTAGAGGGATGGCCGGGGCGGCGGCGGACCGGCGGTGGGGAGTGTTTTTGGGGCGGGCGGGGCGGCGCACCGCCAGCCGCGGGCGGCGGGGGGCTGCCGTTTGGCCGACTCAGGGGGTGGAGGTTGAAGATGAACCGAAGGCCCTTGATTTCGTATCGAACGGCTGCAAAATCGACTGACCAGAGATGAAAAAGTCAGTCGACCGACATGTAGCCTCACCTTGCTAGTGCGTTCAGTTTCGACAGCAAAATTTAGTTTCGACAGTTAAGTTCAGTTTCGACAGTTAAGTTCAGTTTCGACAGTTAAATTCAGTTTCGACAGTTAAGTTCAAAGATGAGCGGCTGTTGTATTTTACATCTAGCACTTTGTGTTTATGTATTTTACGTCATGTATTGGAGATGCTATTAGAATTCCACTCAGGTTAACGTTGTTCATTGTCTCTCTTGTCCTGCTTCAGCCTAGGCGTCGTACAACTCACCGGAGCTGCTCCAACGATGAAACCCTCCATCACAGCGGAGCAGCACCTCGGGCTCCATCTCCAGACGCCTAAGATCTTCTTCCCCTCCTCCGACAGCGAAGTCAGCCGGAGCATCCTCACCGGCCAACCCAATCATGTTGAGATCGACATGGCTTCGCCAAAGAGGTTGTACACTTGTTGCATCTCTTTTTTACTCTACATGTTATATATATTGTCCACTGAGCACACGGATTTGTTCCTTTAGTGTCTCCTTGAAAGAAAAAATGTAGGAATTTTAATTTTCACTTGTCCTCCTTTTCAAATTCCTATTCATGAAGCACAAGACTAAGAGATAGTAGCATAATAGCATAATAACCGTACATTTTCTTGTGGTTTGACTTAATATCACCATGCTTCTTTGCGTCCTGTGATCTTCCAATTGTTGTGAATCCAACACCCAGATTGGCAGAAATCCTGTGTTTTTAAATTCTCTGTTTTGCACGTGCATTCCTATCATATTCCTGTCTATTTCCTATCCCTGCATTGTTGGAATCCTCCAATTGAAACGAGCCCTTACAGAATTACTTATCTTACAGATAGTTGTCAAAGAAAACCTTGCGTGGTTTGTCCCACTCCTGCTGCACCGCCGTCCACCCCAGCTTCAGCTGCTCCAACGACAGAAGGGTCCAGCACAGCAGGGATCCGGCCTCCAGACTGTCTTTCGCCGCCTCAGATCTTCTTCCCCGCCGCTGGCAGCCATGAAAACTACACTACCATCATCAACCGAGCAGATGACCTCGAGGACTATACGGGTCCGCAATAGAGGTCGCACTCTTTCGTGTCGGCTTACGTTATGCATCGCTTAGGGTCTCTTTGATTCAAAGGATTTTCATAGGATCTTTGAAGGATTGGAATCCTTAGGAATTTTTCCTACGTTGGTTGTTTGATTCGTAGGATTGAATCTTGTAGGATTTTTTTCCTAAGGATTCATTTGTACTACATTTTACAGGAATTCCAACATCCACTCCAACCTCTTGGAAGAAATCCTATGTTTTTCCCGTGACACAATCAAACAAACTCAAATCCTATAGGGATCCAATGGACATGCCATTCCAATCCTACGTTTTCCCTATTCCTGTGTTTTTGCAATCCTATGAATCAAAGAGGCCCTTAATATTACATGCTACTTTATCGTCCTGTTCACCGATTAGACTCTGAGTCAGCTCCAAACTAATGGTCAAACTTGAGTTTTTAAATGGTTGTGGGGTACATATCGGGGCCGCTATCAATAGTATCTATCTACTATCTAGTTAATCTCCGGTGTCTACTATGAGTTTCATGTTGGGTGGGAAACAAACAGTAAAGAAGCCATTATCTGTATTTTTTAACTGAAGCCATTATCTTCCTGCTATTATTGGTTTTGGGTCTATCCACAGGTTGCTACCATCACTCTGGATTTCTGCATGCACTCCTTACATAATCTCACTATGTTCTATTCCTATGCATGACAGTTATTGTAAACAATGGAACTGAACATGTAGATCAAAAGAGACGAGCCTTGCGTGGCAATAAAATTTCATGCAGACGTCGCTCCATGGTAGGCGCAAAGGCAGCCCCCCCTCCACGCATTTCGGATTGTAATCGAGAGGAAGATATATGTTCTGAGGGGGATTCATAAGGAGAAGACAACTCCTATTTACCCCCTGAGGTCTTCGCTCTAACTTGGCATGCTGATGTTGGTTATATCATGCATACTGTGTCTTGCATTGCTTACTTTATACATCAAATATGTCATGTGCTTAGTTTAGACATCCTTTGTGCGAATGCCATCTATTTAGTTTATTCATCATTTATGTGAATTATGCAACGCCATCTTGTTTAGCCAGGCATCATATATGTGAATTTTGCAATGCCATCCTGCTTAGCCAGTCATCTTATATGTAAATTATATCAGGCCATCCTTTCTTTGTTACATATTACATTTGTCAACAATGTTATTACATTCAACTGCTCTTCGTGTGCATCGGCCATTTGACATGGTGATGGCAAATTCTGGAGTGAAAACAAGGTCTTCAGAGCAGACTATGCTATCTGACGAAGCGCATATCTCGCTGGTTACGGATAGCTCCTCAGAGGAGGATTCAGAGACAGATGACCAGTCCTATCCACCCCCCCCCCCCGAGGTGTATGCTCTAACTTGGCAGGGTTATGTTGCTCATATCATGTGTATGGTGTCTCGTATTGCTATGTCATTTGATTAGTTTAGACATGCTTTGTGTGAATGCCACCTGTTTAGTGTCTAATTACCATATATGTGAATTATGCATTGCCATCTTGTTGCAAGACATTATATATGTGAATTATACAATGCTATCTTGTTGCAAAGGCATTATATATGTGAATTATGCAATGCCATGCTGTTTAGCCAATCATCATGTATGTGAATTATATCATGCTATCATTTTTTGTATTACGTGTTCCATTTGTCGACAACGTTTGTATATTCAACTACTCTTCCTGTGCATCAGCCATTTGAAGCGGTGATGGAAGTATCTGAAGTGAAAACAAGGTATTCAGAGTAGACAATGCTACCTGTTGAAGCAGACATCTTGCTGGTTATAGAGAGCTCCTCAGAGGAGGATTCAGAGATTGATGACCAGTCCTATTTTCCCCCTGAGGTCTATGATCAAACTTGGCAGGGTTATATTACCCATGTCATGCATGTTGTCTTGCATTGCTTAGTTTTTACATCATATATGGATTGCCATCTGCTTACTTGCTTACTATATAAATCATATATTTGAATTATATCATGCCATCATGTTTACATAGTACATACACATCATATATTTGAATTATGGCATGGCAACCCATTTAATAAAGACATCATAAAGTTATATCATCTCATCCGGTTTAGTGTTTACAGTCATCATATTTTGAATTATGGCATTCTATCCGTGAATGTATGTGAATTATGGCATGCCAACCTATTTAATAAACACATTATATAGTTATGTCATGTCATCATGTTTACATAGTCTCATATTTTGAACTATGTCTTTCCATCTTTTTTAGTTAGCCATCATAATGTGAAATTGTGTCATGCTATCCTGTTTAGTTAGCCATCATATATGTGAAATTGTGTCATGCTATCCTGTTTGGTTAGACAACATAAATATGAATTATTTCATGCCCTCTTTTATTCCCCGCTATCCATTGCACCTGTCTATCATACAATGTCTATACTTTCAATTACTTTTCTTGTTTATCAGCCATTTGAATTGGAGAGCGTGATGGCAGTATCTAAGGGAGTAACAACACGGTCTTCAGAAAAGATAGTGCTACCAGTTGATGCAGATAGAACCACGGTTGTACTTGCCCAAGGACCAGATCCACCACACATAACCTAGACTCTCGCAGATTGTACCCCTACCCAGTTGGACAGAGAACCAGCTACACCCATTATAACCCCAACCCCGGCAGATAGTAACCCAGTTCCAGTTGACACAGCACCGTCTCCACCACAGAGCACCCAAACACGAGCAGTTAGTAAGGGAACTGCAGTGCCCAAAGCACGAGGACCACCACTCCGAATCCCAACTCAACGCTTAAAGGAGAAGAAGATTTGTTCTCAGGTCAGGTTTTGTAGCTATGGTTCATACTCCTTTGCTCTTGCATGACTGTATTTACTCATACCAACTATTTTCAAATTTGAAGGATGGAATTGAAACTCCAATGGCGCAACAGGTATGTTTTAAACCTGTTTCTTTAACTGGTTTGCTGTTGTAACCTGCCCTATGTTGATTTCAGTTTCAATTGAATAACAGTTATGTTCTCATGTCATGCACATTACAAGTGTTGTTATTGCTCTATAGTTACCCACACTTATATTCTATCTATTCTGCTTTGTCTTGAACAAATATTATTTGAATTGTGTCTCTATCTTGATTTGGCAACAAAAACTAGAATGATATAGACCATAAAGTGACCATGGTACATAGATATATGTTTGTTTCATGCTGTTATCCTGTCCACTTTACTACTGAACTCATTTAGCAAAATGAGGTTCATATACAACATGGCAAACATGTGATGTGTCTGCTTGTTTCTCTTTTAGAATGCGGACAAAATATTGGAGAACAGTACCGTGTTATCCAATGGTAAAGGAAGTAATGCAGATAAGGTTCAAGATAGTGAGACATCCCTGTTGGTCTCCAAGAAAGCTGACAAAAACTATCTTGACGATAGTGAGAGAACCCAAAAGTCATGTCTTTATGTAGTGTTCAAGTTACTAGCCAGTACTGCTGGCACAAGCTCTTCGAACTCGCTGCCTGAATCAGTTCGTCTTATTGAGTCTCAACTTCAAGTTGAAAGACATCGATCAGATGTGCTGCGACAGGAAGCTGAAGGACTGAGGAAGTCCCTGCAGAATTCAGATGCATATTTTCTGGTGCAACAGCAAGCGCTGGAGGATTTAAGCGCCAAACAAGAGAAAGTTAATAAGCTTGCTAAGCATCTTGCCAGCATTATGGGTACCCAGGATATTGTTTCTTGAGATCTTCTGAAGTGGTTTTAGTTCTGGATTTGTTTTGCTGCAGCGTTTATTTGCGCTGGTCGCCAACTTTGACAACCAGTGTATATGATATGCTGCTTTGTTCCCTATATTTGCACTGGTGGCGAACTTTGATGCCCAGTGGATGTAATATGTCTAATAGCCGTGATAGCCTAGCGTTAGTTGCTTGCTTATTTATTTCCTTGTTGTCTTGTTTATTTGTTTGCTTGTAGTCATTGCAATTCTTTTTCCGCGGTTAGCTAGTGGCTGCAATAAGCTATTTTTTAAAACTAGGCCACAATAACCATGGGCTAATATTTACTGTAGTGACACTGGGCCTCCTACTGGCCGTAGAAACAGTGGGCCTTCTACGGGCCATAGAAACAATGGGCCTTCTACGGGCCGTAGAAACAATGGGCCTTCTGCGGGTCGTATTATCAACGGGCCTTATACGGGCCATATAATCGATTGGCCAAACATGGGCCAAACAGACCGCATTATGGTCGTAAACGGGGCTAGAGTGGGAATCGTCCGTTGATGGGCCGACCATAACGGGACATCGCTAATAGGCCGTATTTGATGACGCTATGAAATCGGCCCAACGTATTAACGGACCACAAACGGGCCGACTGTAACCATGGGCTGAATTTGGCCCACAAGCAAAAAAATGACAGTAACGGGTCATAAGTAAACGAATGCTGGAAATGAGACCAAGAATAAATGGGCTATGAGAAGGCCGAAAGATAACATGGGTTGGAAATGGCCCAACGGAATAACGGGCCGTTAATGGGTATAAAGTGATACACTGTTCATTACGGGCCAGTTTCACCACATGCCGTTAATGGGTGTAAAGTGATACACTGTTCATTATGGGCTAGTTTCACCATGGGCCGTTAGTAGGCCAATAGTTACATAGGGCCTCGTATGGGTCGAAATACGTCATGGGTCATACATGGGCCAGAAGTGAAAACGGGCTGGAGTCATATTGGATGGCCCAGATGACGCTACTGGGCCTAATTCGGATAGGGCGTAACGGGCCTTGGGTTAGCGGGATGTAAATGGGCTATATTCGAACAGGCCGTTAACAGGCTTTCCATGGGCCGGCCCGCCAGCTTTTGACCAAGTCAAATGGGCCAGCCTTTTCACAGGAATGGGCCTCTGTTGGGCCGTGCCACGTGTTGACGTATCATAGGCGCCTTCCATCCAATGAGTGGTTGACATCTGTCCCAACGATGAGCCGACACGTGTTTCCTCCAGCCAATGATGATTTTACGCGTGGAAAATCCCCATTGGACGGGGCTGTTAATGGGTTATCGGATCCAAAACCCGACCCGATAGCTTAACGGCGTTCCGTTACGGTGGATGCCACGTGTCGGTCACCCTTGACGAAAGCACTTCTGTGACGCGTGATTTATCGTCATGGAAGTGGACACTTCCGTGATGATAATTTTGGTAATGTCATGGAACACTTCTACGATAGCACAGGTATGACTATCTTGATTCTGTCATAAATTTGTCATGGATTTACATGCATGACAGAAAACGCGACCTACTGTGACAAACACGTATCATCACGGAAGTGTATTTTTTGTAGTGCTTGTGTCCCCAACACACCCAATACAATGGTAAATTGTATAGGTGCACTAGTTCGGCGAAGAGATGGTGATACAAGTGCAATATGGATAGTAGATAACGGTTTTTGTAATCTGAAAATATAAAAACAGGAAGGTAACTAATGATAAAAGTGAGCACAAACGGTATTGCAATGTGTTGAAACAAGGGTTCATACTTTCACTAGTGCAAGTTCTCTCAACAATAATAACATAACTGGATCATATAACCATCCCTCAACATGCAACAAAGAGTCACTCCAAAGTCACTAATAGAGGAGAACAAACGAAGAGATTATGGTAGGGTACGAAACCACCTCAAAGTTATCCTTTCTGATCGATCTATTCAAGAGTCTGTAGTAAAATAACACGAAGCTATTCTTTCCGTTCAATCTATCATAGAGTTCGTACTAGAATAACACCTTAAGACACAAATCAACCAAAACCCTAATGTCACCTAGATACTCCAATGTCACCTCAAGTATCTGTGGGTATGATTATACGATATGCATCACATAATATCAGATTCATCTATTCAACCAACACAAAGAACTTCAAAGAGTGCCCCAAAGTTTCTACCGGAGAGTCAAGACGAAAACGTGTGCCAACCCCTATGCATAAGTTCACAAGGTCACAGAACTCGCAAGTTGATCACCAAAACATACATCAAGTGGATCACGTGATATCCCATTGTCACCACAGATAAGCACATGCAAGACATACATCAAGTGTTCTCAAATCCTTAAAGACTCAATCCGATAAGATAACTTCAAAGGGAAAACTCAATTCATCACAAGAGAGTAGAGGGGGAGAAATATCATAAGATCCAACTATAATAGCAAAGCTCGCGATACATCAAGATCGTACCACCTCAAGAACACGAGAGAGAGAGAGATCAAACACATAACTACTGGTACATACCCTCAGCCCCGAGGGTGAACTACTCCCTCCTCGTCATGCAGAGCACCGGTATGATGAAGATGGCCACCGGAGAGGGATTCCTCCCTCCGACAGGGTGCCGGAACGGGTCTAGATTGGTTTTGGTTGGCTACAGAGGCTTCTGGCAGCGGAACTCCCGATCTATTCTGTTCCCTGATGTTTTTAGGGTATATGGACATATATAGGCGAAAGAAGTCAGTCAGGGGAGCCATGAGGGGCCCACAAGGGTGGGGGTGCGCCCAGTGGGGCAGGCGGGCCTTCCTACCTCGTGGCCACCTCAAAGCTTCCCTGATGCAAACTCCAAGTCTCCTGGATTGCTTCCGTTCCAAAAATAACTTTCCCGAAGGTTTCATTCCATTTGGACTCTGTTTGATATTCCTTTTCTTCGAAACACTGAAATAGGCAAGAAAACGACAATTTGGGCTGGGCCTCCGATTAATAGGTTAGTCCCAAAAATAATATAAAAGTGTATAATAAAGCCCATAAACATCCAAAACAGATAATATAATAGCATGAAACAATCAAAAATTATAGATATGTTGGAGGCGTATCAAGAAGGTACAGCAGTAGACCCTACCAAGGTTCAATCAGTAACTGAGTGGTTGGCACCCACCTCAGTTGGAGAGATCCGCGGTTTTCTAGGAGTCGCAGGATACTACAGACAGTTCATTGAGAATTTTTCGAAGATTGCGAAACCCATGATAGAGTTGTTGAAAAAGGACACCAAGTTTAAATGGACCGAGGAGTGTGAAGACAGTTTTCAGGAGTTGAAGAAACGTTTGGTTACAGCCCAGTGCTAATTCTTCCGGATAAACACAAGGATTTCCAAGTGTATTGCGATGCTTCTCGCTTTGGACTTGGAGGTGTACTTATGCAGGACGGAAGACTTGTTTCATATGCTTCACGTCAGTTGAGACCCATGAGTTGAATTATGCCACGCATGATTTGGAGTTAGCAGCCATAGTACATGCACTCAATACCTGGAGATATTTTTTGATTGGAAATAGATGTGATGTTTACACGGATCACAAGAGTTTGAAGTACATTTTCACCCAGAAGGAGCTAAATCTCAGGCAGAGGAGATGGTTGGAGTTCATAAAGGATTATGATATGAAGCTACACTATCATCCAGGAAAGGCCAATGTCGTAGCAGACGCTTTGAGCCGGAAGAGTTATCTCAATACCCTCATAAGCGGAGGATTACCGCAAGAGTTAGTTGACGATCTCAAGGAACTTCGTTTGGAGATAGTTCCAAGAGGCTTTGTTGCAGCAATGGAGGTTCAGTCTATGTTATTGGGAAAGATCCGAGAAGCTTAGAAGGATGACAAGGAAATTGCTGAGATAAAGGAGAAGATGAATAAAGGAAAAGCCAAAGGTTTCCGTGAGGATGGGCATGGAACTTTATGGTTTGAGGATCGTGTTTATATGCCCAATAGCGCGGAGATCGGGAAGTTAATACTTCAGGAAGCTCACAACTCGTCATACTCGATTCACCCCAGAAACACCAAGATGTATTTGGATTTGAAGGAGTGTTTCTAGTGGACAGGGATGAACAAGGATATTGCCGAGTATGTAGCAATGTGTGATGTATGTCAGAGAGTGAAGGCAGAACATCAGAAGCCAGCAAGATTGCTACAGCCTATGCCGATACCCGAATGGAAGTGGGACAAACTTGGCATGGATTTCATTACCGGATTACCTAGGACCTGATCGGGGTATGATTCAATCTGGGTAGTAGTTGATCGTTTGACAAAGGTAGCCCACTTTATCCCAGTGAAAACCACTTATACAAGCGCGAAGTTGGCCAAGATATATATGACCAGGATCGTATGTCTGCACGGAGTTCCGAGGACCATCGTATCAGATAGAGGAACACAGTTTACCTCGAAGTTTTGGAATCAGTTGCGCCATATTTTGGGTACCAGGCTAGAGTTCAGTATGGCCTTTCATCCGCAGACTGATGGACCGACCAAGAGAGTAAATCTGATTCTGGAGGACATGTTAAGATCCTATGCGCTAGATTATGGATCTAGTTGGGATGATAATTTGCCCTACGCAGAGTTCTCATACAACAACAGTTATCAAGCTAGTTTGAAGATGGCACCTTTCAAAGCTTTGTATGGAAGAAGGTGCAGGACACCGCTAATGTGGGATGAAGTTGGATACCGTCAGTTGTTTGGACCAGATCTGATCAAAGAGTCTGAAGAGAAGGTTAAGTTCATTCGGGATAGACTGAAGGTAGCTCAGTCCAGGAAGAAGAGTTATGCCGACACCAAACGTAAGGAGGTAGTCTATGAGATTGGAGACCGAGCATATCTTCGTGTGTCACCACTGTGAGTTAAACATTTTGGAGTTAAGAGAAAGTTAGCCCCGAGATTTGTAGGACCATATCGAGTGTTGGAATGTATGGGAGAAGTTGCCTACAAGTTGGAGTTACCCGAAGGACTGTTAGGAGTTCATGATGTGTTTCACGTTTCCCAGTTGAAGAAGTGCCATGCAGAGATGGCTGATATTTCTCTGAGAGATACAGTGCCCCTGGAAGCAATTCAGTTGGAAAGTGATTTGACCTACAAGGAGAAACCCTTCAAGATTCTTGAGTTTGCCAGCCGAGTTACCCGCAGCAAGATTATCAAGTTTTGCAAAGTTCAGTGGAGCCACCCTACCGAGGATGAAGCCACCTGGGAATGAGAAGAAGACCTACGGAAGGACCACCCACACCTATTTTCTAGCCAACCCGAATCTCAAGGGCGAGATTCATCTTAAGGGGGGTAGGTTTGTAACATCCCAATTTTCAATTTGGATGTTATACATAGGACGTCATATGCATATCATATTTTAATTGCATTTTGTTTGTGATCCTAGAAATCTTAAGCAACTCAAGGACCCAAGGAGAGAGTTGGAGATTTTATTTTCATATTTGATTTTTTTTCTCAAATATGAGAAGTGGATCAATTTGGTTTTAATATTTTTCTCTCCAAATATTTCCTATATTAAAAATAAAAGAGAGAACATAATATGACTTCTTAAAAAAAGAGGAATATCAGAGGAAAACTTTTAAAATCAAATAAATATTTTATTTGGATTTTATTGCTAATTTATTCAAATTAGAGAAAAATTGCATTTTTCAAAATTGCATTATTTGGCCAGAAAAATGTTCACTTTGTTCTAAATATTTTATTTAGACGGTGAAAATTGTTTTTGCATTTCTAGATATTTTTGTATATTTTATTAGGACTTTTCTTTGGCGGAATTTATTTATTAAAAAAAGGTTTCCCGCTCGACTGGGCCGAAGGCCTAGCCGAGCAGGCCGCAGCCCAAGCCGCCGCCGCCTTCCTCCCGCGTGCCGCCGTGCTCGGCACGGACGTCGAGGGGGAGTCCGAGCCGGACTCCACCCCGGGCCGGCCCCTCCTCCAAGTCGCCGCCCTCCCTGAGGCTTTAAAAGCCGAGCCCGGGCCCCCTCCCTCACCACTACCGCTGCCCGCCTCCGCAGCAGCAGCCGCCGCTTGCCCCGCGCCGTCGCCCCGCTGCATCGCGCCGCCACTCCGCCGCCTCCCGCCGCCTGCGCCAAGCCGCATCGCAGCCGGAGCCCCGCCTCGCTGGATCTCGCCTCGCCACCGCCAGTTTTCTCGAGGAATCGGTAAAAACCGCTGTCGTTGCCGGTTTTTTTGGTTTTTCATTTTGGATCGGTTAGATCGGTTTTTTTCGGTTCTGCTAATTAGCGAACGTTCACACGAATGCCTTAGTTCGTGAACGCGTTCGTCCGTTCGTCTCTGCTAGCGAACGTTCGTTTGTTAGTCTTTTCTTTTTATTTTATTTTTGGCCAGGGACCTATCCGTGATTATTTTTTTGCAGATTAGCCCCTGGTCTTCAAACGCTCGCAACTTTTCGACTATTTGTCCAAATCAGTGAAACCAATGCCAAAGCCTTCATCTCGAACCCCTCTTTCCAGTTAATCAACTTGAACACGGTTTTGACAAATTAAAATTTGGTTTCAAGCAGATTTGAATTCGAACTTCCTTTGATCGTAGTTTGAGTTTCATAGCTCCGATTTGATTGATTCTTTTTTCAAACCGAAGCACTGCAGTTGAACTTTCAGTTTGGACTTTCTCATCTGAGTTTTACCCCTTGCATCTATGCTTGAGTGCTTATGTATGCTATTGTTTGTTTGCGATAGAATTTTCGAAGTGCGAAGCATGCTACTACGAGTCTCTAGGGTTTGCAGAACGTCAGCAAGGCAAGTAACACTTTGATCATACCCCTTTATTACCCAGTTTTTATGCATTAGCTTCAAACCCCAAACATTGCATGAATAGGATCTGTTTAACTTGTGGGTTCTGGGAAGTAGATGTTGAGGTAGTACCTATTGTCCTTTTATTCAAACCCTGGGAGTTACTTCTATGTTATGTTTACTCTATGCTATGCTCGTAGACGTGGTTTGGGTGAGTGATTCATGACAGTTGTGAGAATTATTGTTAACTAAGGATTTACTTAAGGTGGCTACTTTAACACGCATCTGGGTGGATTGTTTGGGGGCACCTGGGGCAATCCAGTGCTGTCCAAGGAGATCCCAGGGAATCCGTGTGATCATCCTATGGTCCGCCACCCAGGCTCAAAGGGATCATATTGTTATTCATGATGGAAACTTCCATGTGCAGCCACAAGCCATTATGGGATCTGGCATAGTTGAGTATGTTGGGTGACCTCTTTCAGTGGTAAACTAGCAGATGTAGGGGATGTAGGTGGTACGGTTTACCCGTCGAAAGGGCTAATGCTTCTGAAAGACTGTGTCTTGGTCATCCATTTCTCAAACATCATGTAGTGCGAGAAATCAATGGAGGAGATCGAGTCTTGTGGGGAAAAGTGTGCAAACCTCTACAGAGTGTACAAACTAATCATGGTTAGCCGTGTCCACGGTTATGGACATCTTGAGTATCTGGTACTTGAATTATTATGTTGATCTCGTCACTTTACTCTAATTAATTTGTTGGGTTGATGATTATTTTAATGGGGATTGAGATGGGGTTTCCATTCTCAATGTTTTCAACAAACCTTGTAGTTAAGCAAAAATACATTCCTTGCAGTAGGGAAAAATTGGCTTTACACAAAAACATTAACCTTAGAGCCTCCACCAGCCATATATGCATATAGTTATAGCTGTTACATGTTCTTTGCTCTACAGTGTTATATTTGCCAGCATATTCCATGTGCTGACCCGTTTTGGGCTACAATGTATTATGTTGCAGACTTTTCAGACGAAGAGTAAGGTGCGCTAGGTCATTGTCGTGCACTCAGCAATGCCATTGGAGTTGATGGACTCGCTTTATCTTCCAAGCCTTCTGCTGTTATCTTATTTAAATGGCCTTCAGCCACATTATTGTAATAGTTCTCTTTTGGGACATTCGATGTAATAAGTGTGTGATTTAAACTCTGTTATAAATTCTTCAACTACTGTCAGTGTCAGCATTACCGATCCAGGGGTGACACTTATGCACAGAGATTTGACCGCCTGAGGTCGGATCGCTACATCCGCTCACTGAGTACTTGTCGCGTGGAATATCGATCTTGTAGGCGTTGTTGTTGTAGCATTCAAGCACCTTGAAGGATCCATCCGCTCGTGGTTGAAGTTTGGACTTGCGTTCGTGGGGGAAGTGGTCCTTGTGAAGGTGTAGCCACACAAGATCTCCAATGTTGAACACCATGGGGGTGCTTGTTGATGTTGAGCTTGGTTGCAAGTCGTTGTACTTGGCGCTTGATGGTGAGCCTTGTATCCTCATGCACCTTCTTGAGATGGTTCACACGTGCACTTGCGTCCATATTGATGCTCTCTTGTAGCAGTAGAGGGAGAATGTCCAAAGGGGACAATGGGTTGAATCCATAGACGACCTCGAAGGGGGACTTGCCGGTAGTTGAGTGTCTTGCGCGGTTGTAGGCAAACTCGGCGATAGGTAGACACTCCTCCCACTCCTTGATGTTCTTCTTGATTATCATGCAAAGTAGAGCGGAGAGTGTGCGGTTGGTCACCTCTGTTTAGCCGTCGGTTTGTGGATGGTACGCCGTGGAGAAGAGTAGCTTGATTCCGAGCTTGGCGCATAGGTTCTTCCAACAGTAACTCAAGAACTTGACGTCGTGGTCCGAGACAATCGTCTTTGGCACTCCATGTAGTCATAAGATTTCCCTACAAAAGATATTGGCAACATGTGAAGCATCGTCAATCTTGTTGCAAGGAATAAAATGTGCCATCTTAGAGAATTGATCCACAACAACAAAGACGGAATCCTTTCCATTTCTAGTTCTAGGCAAACCAAGTACAAAATCCATGCTAATATCTTCCCATGGTTGATATGGAATTGGGAGAGGCATGTAAAGGCCATGGGATTGAGCTTTAGACTTAGCTTTGCGACATGTAGAGCATCGGTTGGTGAAGCGGTTGACGTCGCGGAACATCTTGGGCCAATAATAGTTCTTGGAGAGCATAGCGAATGTCTTGTCGCTTCCAAAATGTCCCATTAGTCCTCCTCCATGAGATTCCTGCAAAAGCAACAAACGAAGAGAAGACTCGAGGATGCAAGGTTTGTTAGCTCTCATAAGATATCCATCTTTGATGTAATAACGATCCCAAGAGGTATGCGTCGAACACTTGGCATAAGGAATAGCAAAAGTAGGATCATGCACATACAAGTCTTTTATGTGCTCAAAGCCAATGACATACAATTCAAGTTGAGTAACAAGCATGCATATGCGGGAAAGAGCATCCACCACAACATTTTCCTTACCTTTAATGTACTTGATGACATAAGGAAAAGACTCAATGAACTCACTCCATTTAGCGTGACGCTTGTTCAAATTAGTTTGACCTTTAAGGTATTTAAGTGTCTCATGGTCGGTATGGATGAAAAATTCATGAGGGATAAGATAATGTTCCCATTCGTGCAAAAACCGCACTAAAGCATATAACTCTTTCCCATAGATGGGGTAATTGAGTTACGCTCCGGAAAGTTTCTCACTAAAGTAAGCTATGGGGCGCTTCTCTTGCGTTAACACACCTCCTATGCCATTACCACTAGCATCACAATGAATCTCAAAGGGTTTGTCAAAGTTGGGTAATGCAAGCACGGGAGCATGAGTAAGAAAAATCTTAAGCTCATTGAATGCGGTAACTTGGGATGGTCCTCAAACAAAGGGCGCATTCTTATTGCTCAAAGCATGCAAAGGTGAAGTAATGGTGCTAAAGTCATTTACAAATCTACAGTAGAAACCGGCTAAACCAAGGAAGCTACGCACTTGTTGCAAGTTGGTTGGTTGTGACCAAGTTTTAATAGCATTGATCTTAGAGTCATCAACATGAACACCCTTAGAGGACACAACAAAACCCAAGAAAATGAGCTTATCAACGCCAAAAAGGCATTTTTTCCATGTTAGCATAGTGTCAGGACCCCGACTCGATGTCACATCGATCTAGCTGGTAACACCTCATATCACTTTGCGGTCTCACGCACGGTATCCCCACGGGTGTCGTCTTACCTTTTCCCGGGACCGTTTGCGCCTTTTGGCTCACGTATATGATAGTGTCGCTAGCATCCATATGATAAAGAGCCCGGGCTGACATGACTAGTCGTAAACCCAAAGTGGCTCAGACTTACAGGGACAGGCATCCATGACCCAGCTTCGAACGTGTCGGTCATCAGCAAGTGGGTCCGGGCTGTAGCACTGGGCTAGCAGGACTCCGGTAAACCGGGCTGTAGCGGGCTAACAGGACTCCGGTACTCAAAGCGTGACATTTCCCAGAAGGGACAGACACAGGAACGAAGAAGGACACATGCCGGCCAGCCTAAGTGTTCCAGAGCAGTAGCAAGCTACCATGGCTCAGCGGTAACACTAGGAGACATTTCCCAGTAAGAGAGGCTACTAAAGATAAACAACTAGATAGTCAGATCCCACACATACCAAGCATTTCAATCATATACACAATATGCTCGATATGTGCAAATACAACGAAGCATCACAACATGACTCTACGACACAAGTACTTTATTTAAGGCTCAGGGAGCCATACATAACATACACAAAGGTACGGGTCTCACGACCCAACATACAAGTCATACAGTCATACAAACCAGCAGCGGAAGTAACTTGTCTGAGTACAGACAACTAGTAAAATAAAAGAGGCTTGGGAAGCCTAGCTATACTACAAGGTCCTTCACAAGCTCAGGGTCACCACCTGGGTCTTTAGCCTACTCGTTGATGTCAACGTCTACATAGAACCCATCAGAAGGGGTTGCAGCGTCTTCTGTAAAAATGTAGATTATAGCAACATGAGTACAAAGGTACTCAGCAAGACTTACATCAGATCCTACATACATGCATAGTATCAAGAAGGGTTGGTGGAGTTATTGCAGCAAGCCAGCTTTGACTCTTGGCTAAACTATCCTACGATACTCCAACTTGAAATGGTTTTGCGCACACAAGTCCACTACTCACCACTTCAATACACTACCGAGGATCCACCTCCGTCTTCCTACGGAAGAGCCATCCTCGGCACTCACACTTATCTTGAGGCTTTTAACAGTTTCCATTTACTTGTCTATGAACTGTATAGGCAACCAAGTAGTCCTTTACCGCGGACGCGGCTATTCGAATAGATTATGATAACCCTGCAGGGGTGTACTTCTTGATACATGTTTCCACCACTTAGCGTCTGCACACGACATGTGCTCGGCAGACTTCAAGCGAAAGCCGACGTGGGTGTAGACCACGACCTACCTAAACACTTAAGCCTCTAGTCCAGGTTTATCGCCTATTCAGGTTCCATCCGCAGGGAGTCCGGCCGAGGTTTCCCATACGGCCCCGAACGATGTGAACAGGGTTCCCGAGATACCTAACGGGTATTCGGTACACCCGGCCACGTACCTACCGCATCACAGCCCACCCCTACGGTCAGCGCTGTCCACGGCCTCCAGTAGGCTACAAACACCAGAAACTACTTGCAACTCCTGGACAGAGAGCTAGGGTGAATAAGAAGTCGAGCGGGGTCATATTTCAGGGCCCAATGCATGGTAGTAGCTGTATCTTAAATCACGCATACAGATCTTAGTGCTTAAGGTCGGCTTCAATGAAACAACCCACCATGTACTCCTACATGGCCTCTCATCGATACCTTTACCAAATCGTGTTCACCACACCACTCTCATTACCGACATAATCATTTCACTCTAGCCCATCACCCAGATGAACCAGACCTGACACGACTCTAAGCATAGCAGGCATAGCAAGGTAGGAACAACACATACATATGGCTCAATCAACTCCTACACATGCTAGTGAGTTTCATCTAGTTACTGTGGCAATGACAGGTCATGCAGAGGAAATGGGTTCAACTACCGTAGCACACAGCAGTTTGAATCGCGTTGTCTTAATGCAGTAAAAGAGAGCAGGAGCGAGAACATGGGATTGTATCGATATGATCAAATGGTTGGTTGCTTGCCTGATGGTTCGATGCACTGATACGATTCTTCGCTAGGGTAATCAGGGTACTCTTCGGGGACAGAACCTGCCGCAGAGAGCACCGATACACAAACATTACCAAACAGTATGCAACAATATGATGCATGCATGAGACATGGCAAAATGAGTGTATTGGGCTAATGCAACTAAAACCAGGGGTGTTTGAACAAATTTGAATCAAGGATTCAAATTTCAAATTCAAATATGGCCTTTTAAAGTGCCTTTTCTTGTTCTGCTTAAAACATCAATTTAACTTGTTTGATCATGCATGAAAATAGTACAGATGGATAGATTGGATTTTTCTGATCATTTTTCATATATAATTTGTCCAATTTGGAGTTACAGAATAAAAGTTATGAATTTTTGAAGTTTAAATAATATTCTGGAATTTCCTGATTTAATTTAATTCCAGAAATATAATTATTGCGTCAGCATGACGTCAGCATGACGTCAGTGGTCAACTGTGGCTGGCTGAGGTCAAACCTGACGTGTGGGGCCCACATGTCAGTGACAGGGGGGGTTAAACAGGATTAAATTAATCCTAATTAGGGGTTAGTGGCGCTGGGGCCCACTGTCAGTGTCAGGGGGGGTTGACTAACAGTAGTTAGCGCTAACCTAACCACCTGGCCGACAGGGCCCACGCGTCAGTGACCCTGGGGGGTCAAACCCCAGGTCGGACAAGTCAAACCCCACCGGCGACATGACGCCGGCGAGGCCCGAGACGGCGGCGAAAGTGCTTTTTGCCATTCCGGCAACCAAATGGACGGCGGAAGGCATCTACGTGTTGCTGAGGTTGAGCCGCGACTATTGGTGGTGGTGGTTGGGCTCGGGGTGGCCGGAGTTGACGGCGGCGAGCTCGGCTGCGGCGGCCGGAGTTCGGGTGCGGTCGGGATCAGTGTTGCAGGGGGTTTGGGGAGGCGTTGGTGCGTGCTGCGTGCTCCTGGTGAGGTGGGGAGCACGATGGTGTGCTCGGTTGGGCGCTACGGCGACCGTGGCCACGACGGCGACATCGCCGGTGGCGTGGAGCTCTCGGCCGAGGTGGGGCTAGGGCCTAGAAGTCGAAAGAGACCAGGGAAGAAGGGGGAAACGATCCGGGGGCTCACCGCGGAGCTGCAGGGATGGTTAGCGGGCTCGGGGACGCGCTGGTGACGGTGAATTCGACGGCGACGACGGTCAGAGCCCGAAGAGGGGAACGGCGACGTGGCGGCGATGCAGGGCTTCCGGGGACCCGTGGAGCGGTGGGGAGGAAGAGGGAGTCGAGGCGGAGCTTCTGAGCTAGTCGGGGGAGCGAGGGGTGGCCGGAGACGATGGCTATGGCGAACGGCGGCGACGGTGGTGTTCGGCCGTGAGAGAGAGAGAGCGAGGGAGAGGAGAGGAGAGCCGGGGGAGAGTGAGAGAGAGCAGGGGGAGAGGCGTGGCGTCGTCCAGGGCGTCGAGCGAGGAGGGGAGGGCAGGCAAGCAGGCGAGCAGGTGGCGTGGCGCGGTGGCGCGCGCGCGCGCCGGCCACACTCCCCTCCCTCTGTCGGGACGAAGATGACAGAGGAGGGAGGTGGGCTGGGCCGGCTGCTGGCTGGGCCAGCCAGCTGGCTGGGCCGCACAGGGAGGAGCCCAGGTAAGCTTCTCCCTTTATATATTTTTCTGTTTTCTGTTTTTCTAATACTTCTGCAACTTTGTTGAATTAAATAAAATACCTAGGCTAGTTCAAAAATCACCAAACTATTCCTGGCCCATAGTTGGATTATTTCCAACATGAAACATTTTAGTTTGGAGATATTTGAGCATTTAAATATTTTATATTATTTTAAATGCCCAAATTCAAATATTTATGATTTAATTCAAAAACCCTAGGATGGCCTAGGAAAATGTGCACCATTTTTGGCAGAGGTTCTGAACCAAGACAAAAATGATGGGCATTTTAGAAGGGCATTTCAGGTTCATTGAAAAATTATTTTAGTAAACCCTAGTTGGTTTCAGAGGGGACTGGGGGTTCTGTCATCCCCATTTCAAGTTTCTGATGAAAGAGTAAACATGATGCAACACTCTAATGCATGACTAGCTAGGTTGTGACAACTCACCCCCACTCAAAAGAATCTCGTCCTGAGATTTGGGTTCCTCCGGGAAGAAGGCGGGGTACTCGAGTCGAAGACGATCCTCCCTTTCCCAAGTTGCTTCATCCTCAGAATGGTGCGACCATTGAACTTTGAGGAACTTGATGTTCTGGCGTCGAGTGGTACGCTCGGCCTGATCGAGGATACGAATGGGGTACTCTCGATATGTAAGATTATCCTGGAGATCAAGCGTTTCGTGGTCCACTTCACGGATAGGATCCGAGAAGCAACGCCTGAGTTGAGAAACGTGGAAGACGTCGTGAACTCTGGAGAGGTGCGGAGGTAGTTCCAACTGGTAGGCAACTTCTCCTCGTTTGGCAAGAATGCGAAAAGGTCCAATATAACGAGGAGCCAATTTGCCTTTGATACCGAAACGATGGGTTCCCTTCAGAGGGGTGACCCGAAGATAAGCCTTCTCGTCAACCTCGAAAGTCATAGCCTTATGTTTTCGGTCATATTGACTCTTTTGACGGGGTTGGGCTATTTTCAACTTTTCCCGAATGATGCGAACTTGTTCTTCTGCTTCCTGAATCATATCCGGGCCAAAGAATTGTCTTTCCCCGGTCTCTGACCAGTTAAGGGGTGTTCGACATCGTCGTCCATAGAGAACTTCAAAAGGGGCTTTACCCAAGCTAGATTGATAGCTGTTGTTGTAAGCGAATTCGGCGAACGGAAGGCACTTCTCCCAGTCCATTCCGAATGAGATAACAGAGGCTCGAAGCATGTCTTCTAGAATTTGGTTGACGCGTTCCACTTGACCGCTCGACTGAGGGTGGAAGGCGGTGCTAAAGGAGAGACGGGTTCCCATAGCATTCTGGAAACTTTCCCAAAATCGAGAGGTGAAAAGACTTCCTCGATCTGAGTTAATTTCCAAAGGAACACCATGGAGGGACACTATTCGGGAGATGTATAAGTCTGCCAATTGACTGGCGGTTATACTCTCACGAACAGGTAAGAAATGGGCTACTTTGGAAAGACGATCGACAACGACAAAGATAGCATTATTCCCTCTCTTGGTCCTGGGAAAACCGGTAATGAAATCCATACCAATTTTATCCCATTTCCATTCAGGAATAGCTAGGGGTTGAAGGGTGCCAGCAGGCCGTTGATGCTCTGCTTTTACACGACGACAGACGTCGCAGTTAGCAATATACTGAGCAATTTCTCTCTTCATCCTAGTCCACCAGAACCTCTGGCGTAGGTCCTGATACATCTTAGTACTACCGGGATGAATAGTGAGAGGAGATTCATGAGCCTCCTTAAGGATCAACTGCCGTAGATGCTGGTTCTTGGGAACCACTAGACGGTTCTCAAAGTACACAACACCA
>NC_041392.1:524168728-524169962 GCF_002162155.2 Triticum dicoccoides | reverse complement strand
GCGGCGAAAGTGCTTTTTGCCATTCCGGCAACCAAATGGACGGCGGAAGGCATCTACGTGTTGCTGAGGTTGAGCCGCGACTATTGGTGGTGGTGGTTGGGCTCGGGGTGGCCGGAGTTGACGGCGGCGAGCTCGGCTGCGGCGGCCGGAGTTCGGGTGCGGTCGGGATCAGTGTTGCAGGGGGTTTGGGGAGGCGTTGGTGCGTGCTGCGTGCTCCTGGTGAGGTGGGGAGCACGATGGTGCGCTCGGTTGGGTGCTACGGTGACCGTGGCCACGACGGCGACATCGCCGGCGGCGTGGAGCTCTCGGCCGAGGTGGGGCTAGGGCCTAGAAGTCGAAAGAGACCAGGGAAGAAGGGGGAAACGATCCGGGGGCTCACCACGGAGCTGCAGGGATGGTTAGCGGGCTCGGGGACGCGCTGGTGACGGTGAATTCGACGGCGACGACGGTCGGAGCCCGAAGAGGGGAACGGCAACGTGGCGGCGATGCAGGGCTTCCGGGGACCCGTGGAGCGGTGGGGAGGAAGAGGGAGTCGAGGCGGAGCTTCTGAGCTAGTCGGGGGAGCGAGGGGTGGCCGGAGACGATGGCTATGGCGAACGGCGGCGACGGTGGTGTTCGGCCGTGAGAGAGAGAGAGCGAGGGAGAGGAGAGGAGAGAGCCGGGGGAGAGTGAGCGAGAGCAGGGGGAGAGGCGTGGCGTCGTCCAGGGCGTCGAGCGAGGAGGGGAGGGAAGGCAAGCAGGCGAGCAGGTGGCGTGGCGCGGTGGCGCGCGCGCGCGCCGGCCACACTCCCCTCCCTCTGTCGGGACGAAGACGACAGAGGAGGGAGGTGGGCTGGGCCGGCTGCTGGCTGGGCCAGCCAGCTGGCTGGGCCGCACAGGGAGGAGCCCAGGTAAGCTTCTCCCTTTATATATTTTTCTGTTTTCTGTTTTCTAATACTTCTGCAACTTTGTTGAATTAAATAAAATACCTAGGCTAGTTCAAAAATCACCAAACTATTCCTGGCCCATAGTTGGATTATTTCCAACATGAAACATTTTAGTTTGGAGATATTTGAGCATTTAAATATTTTATATTATTTTAAATGCCCAAATTCAAATATTTATGATTTAATTCAAAAACCCTAGGATGGCCTAGGAAAATGTGCACCATTTTTGGCAGAGGTTCTGAACCAAGACAAAAATGATGGGCATTTTAGAAGGGCATTTCAGGTTCATTGAAAAATTATTTTAGTAA